>NW_010176743.1:3433-14632 GCF_000695765.1 Mesitornis unicolor | reverse complement strand
CAGCCGCCAAGAAGGCGGCAGCTCCCAGCTCTGAGTCACAGGCGCCCTGGAATGGAGGCAGGCAGAGACTGAGCGACATGAGCATTTCCACCTCCTCGTCCGACTCGCTGGACTTCGATCGGAGCATGCCTCTGTTTGGCTATGAGGGGGACACCAACAGCAGCCTGGAGGACTTTGAGGGGGAGAGCGACCAGGAGAGCATGGCACCCCCTTTGAAGCCCAAGAAGAAAAGAAACAGCTCTTTTGTTCTCCCCAAGATTGTGAAATCTCAGCTACGGAAAGTCAGTGGAGTTTTCAGTTCCTTCATGACCCCTGAAAAGAGGATGATTAAGAAAATTGCAGAGATGTCCCGGGACAAACGCACTTACTTTGGGTGCCTGGTGCAGGACTATGTCAGCTTTCTGCAGGAAAACAAGGAGTGCCATGTTTCGAGCACGGATATGCTGCAAACGATTCGGCAGTTCATGACCCAAGTCAAGAACTACCTGTCCCAAAGTTCCGAACTTGATCCCCCGATCGAGTCGCTGATTCCTGAGGACCAAATAGGTAAGAAACACCGTGCTGTGTTTGGGGGGAAGGTGAAGATGTTTGATCTGTGTTGATTGTGGTAGTCTTTGTGCCAGTTTGGAGAGGAGGAGTTGACTTTGCTAGCAGAGCTCGAGCCATTGAGTATTTGAGTCTTAAAACGAAACAAAACAACCCCACACGCCCCTCCTGCCCCAGCCACCCGAGCGACTCGGAATAACTGTGCTACAAAGTTGTTTGTAAAAAGTTATCCGTAGAATAGGTGCAATGTGGACTTTTTACCCCTATTACTTTTTTATGTTTGGTTTTTTTTTAGCTGCTGTACTTGCTAACGATACAGAATCCTTTATTTGCTGGCACACATTATTTTTCCCTGAATTGAGCTGAAATAGTTCTCGATGCTTGGAGCAAAACTGTGCCAATTTTAACTGTATGGATTGTTGCCACAAAAATAGAATTTATTTGAAACCAGTGGCAGTTATGAACAGACAGACATTTCACAGCAACTTACTTTTTAAATAAATCTAATTGTTTCAAACGTTTTAATTCACTCCTAGAAAAGCTGCACTGTCCCTACACTGGAGGCTAAATAAGAAGGTACATGAGAGTTTTAAAAAGCAAACAAAATGTGTGCAAGAGAGAGAAGGGGGGGCTGCTAATCGCAGGTTTTCTGTACTTCTCTGTACATGTATGTGTTTATAAATAGTTGCAGATAAGCTATATGTTTGAATACATATTTTAACAACAGAGACTTTTGTGTATCCACAAAAGAGAAATCATTGTTGCTGCATGAAATCTCCCTGCCCCTCTATCTTGCCAAGTCTGAGCAGTATTTGTAAAAGAGCCTATAAGCCACATTTAGGAGGTAAACATCCCTCTGGGCAGAATATTTTCCTTGTGAGCTCACTTCAGTCCTAACTTGCTTGTTTTTCCTCTGTACCCAGCGTCCCAGCAGTTGGCTGATAGTTCTGTCTCGGGGACGATAGGGTGATCTTGATGCTGACGTTTCTGTCTGCGCTTGACCAAGAGGGAGTATTCTCGTGTAGCCTCAACTTCATTTACACAAAGTCAAGCAAAAGTAACAAGCGCTGCGATAGCAAATATAGCACCACAAAGAGTGTCCTTGAAATCGAGACTCTTGCAGAGATGCGTAATGGTCTCACTGGAATAATAAAGAATATTGTGTGGGTGTTACGTGGAAGAAAAAACAGCGAATTGAGCAGTGGTGCAGGCGCGTTTTCGCCTGGATTTCTGCAGAGGGCTGGATATTTGACAAATACAGATCTGGTCTGCTCGTAACTCTGTGAAAGCTTGGTTTGACTTGCACTTTTCATCGTGAGGGTGTGGTTAAATCAGAGTGGGTCTCTGAAGACTGGCAAAGCGCTGACCGCTTTCAAATGCTTCAGTAGTTTGGAGTGGCATAAGCTATGAAATGTAATAACTAAACTACATTGCTTTTCTTCAGCGACAAAGTCTGGCTCTGATCATGTGATTAAAAGCAATTAATTTATAAAGCAGGATAGTTTAAACAAAGGAAGAACTTGCTTTTGAATCATCTACTGCCTATGGCTCAAGCCTGCAGACAACCACAGTGGATCAGGAGCATCAGATGTTGCTGATCTTAGCAGATAACTATGTGACAGCAAGATTTAGTCATCCCCGTAGAGAACTTGTTATGATGTAGCCCTGCCTATTATCTGCAGTTTAGCTTGACTATTCCAGTATGGAATTGCAGCCCAAATTTTAACTTTGTGAGTTGTCGTTTATCCTCTTGCCAGTTTACACGTTTGTGGTGCAGGTTTTTCCTCATGCTGCTGGCAAAGGACTCCTCCTTTCTGTTCATCGTGTACTGTCCCACAGCAGTGGCGGGGCAGCTCGGAGGCTCTGGCCAGGCCTGGCGACTGCGAGTCAGAGCAGGCCACAGCAGCCGTGCCGTGCCGGGGGCTCGCGGGAAGGGGCACTGGGCACCCTCGTGTTCCAGCAGCTTCACCTGCAACTGGGACCACACTGCTGGTGCTGGGGCAGGGGCAGGGAGAGAGCCTTTGGCAGAAAACGAGGCCCCTCAGCGCTCCAGGCCAGTCCTGCCTCTGCAGAGAGCAGCCACAGCCAGGCCTCGCCCTCCCCTCCCGCCCAGAGCTGCTGCTGCCGGTCGCCCGTTCGGTGGCAGCCAGACCTCCCCTTATCCCGCTGCTGTCTCCTGGGTTTCGGTGTCTGCTCGAGCAGCACCCCTGGCTTAGTGAGGGCCTTGGTGTTTGGAAGTTTCTCCCGTGTCCGTGTAATGATCGTGTAGCTGCTCTTGTGTCAGAGACTTTCCAGACTCTTGCAAGCAAAAGACTTCTGTGGGAGATCTTTTAAGTTTCCCGAACAGAGTCATATCAAATTGTTTAACTTCTGCCAGATCACTGGGCAAATGTGCATCAGTGTTTCTAATTATTCCTGACAGATGCCTCCTAATCTTAGCACTGGAGGCTGTTAACCCTTCCTGAAACAACAGGAGTCCCAGTGTTGAGACAGAATCAAGCCCAAGGCACACGGCTTTGTTGTTTAAGGATGAATGCAAAGTTGTTGTTGTTTTGGTTTGGTTTTTTGTTTAAAGTTGTCCGCACCTGAAATTGTATCCACCTGGGCTGGTCAGAGGTGACTCTGATAGTCCACAGCTGCTTGAATAGCAAGTGTTGGGGAGTTCTTGTTTGTGTTTCTTCTTTTCGTGGCCGTGAACAGAAAGGAGTCCAGTTGACTGTGGTCGTTTTGCCAGGTGATCACCAGGCAGGACCTAACACCTGAACAACTCCCATCTCGGTGCCCGAATCTGCGCCTAGCCCAGGAAACAACTGGTTTAAATAATTTGGCAATAAGGTATTAACTTATCGTGTGGGAAGGTGACCGAACAATACTACTGCCTCTTGCTTGTTTTGGTACTTCCAATCCCTAACAGATTCCTATACGTGGAGTGTTAAAAGAGGTTTGGAGAGAAGACGTTGGGCCCTCGCTGGTAGGATGTGCCTTGCTGTGGGGCCTTGGGTCTGTGTGGAGGAGTCGAGGCCGGCGGGGCTGGAGGCTGCACGGGGAGTGCGGTCCATGCCCCAAACTGGCGTGCAGGGAGGCTTCTTTGACCAGCTTCTGCCTTTGCTCCGCTTGTGGAGAGGCAATGTTTTACTTGTTCTGTTTTACATGTTCTGTGAGATTTTATCATAGTCTTGTATGTGCCTTGCTGTGGGGCCTTGGGTCTGTGTGGAGGAGTCGAGGCCGGCGGGGCTGGAGGCTGCACGGGGAGTGCGGTCCATGCCCCAAACTGGCGTGCAGGGAGGCTTCTTTGACCAGCTTCTGCCTTTGCTCCGCTTGTGGAGAGGCAATGTTTTACTTCTGTTCTGTGAGATTTTATCATTAGTCTTGTTTCCCACTTTTGAAGATATCTTTAAATCTGGTCTCCAAAGCCCTTCTTTTGCTGATGAATGGTTTGGCCATCGTAGGTGATGAACAGGGCTTGTGTTTAAATCCGGGGGCTGGGATCTGACAGTGGAGCCACACAGTTGGTAGCAGGTAAACTGGCATCCTGGAAAAGGTGAGAGCGCGCCTGCAATTTCAGGGAGCGAGGGTTGCGAAGAGGCTGCGTAAGGACACTGGCGATGACTAATGTGTTGTTCTCTAGAGATGCAGACTTGTGTGGTTTGCAGCAAAGCAAAACGGCGTGTCAGCACAGGATACAGATGTGTTTCCACAAGTCACAGTGAAACTAGCTGGCTGGCCTTAACAATTCATTTATCAAAGCATTTCCAGTTCCCATTTTGAGGCTGGAAGCTAATTATAAGTGTCATTTCAGGAACGCTACATGGTGCTCAGCTCAAATGGTACTCAGTTTAAAAAAAACCTGTAAAGAGTGTCTGGTTTGGTTTTGGAGCATTAAGCATCCTGGGAGGATATCTGAAAACACTTTGCTTATGCTGAAGTAAACAGGAAATTTTGTTGTCAGTTTAGATCTGAGCAGTGTATGGAGATGTGGATGCAAAGGATCAGTTCTCAGTTCACAACTTGGATTTACCTGGGAGACCCAGGTATTAGAACTTTTTTTTGTGGCCATTAGCAGTTACAGTGAGAGCTGCTCCTGACTGGGAATTTTTGTGTTGGGGTCGTATCCAGAAACTCCTTTCTCTGAAAGGGTCCAGTAATGGCAGTTCAGAAGAAAAAGGGTAAATTGTTGGGTGGTCTGATCCCAAACACGCTTATACATGTCTTGTGACTCTGACTGTGTGTCCGAGATCTAGATCACAAGGAATAGTGTCCTTCCAGGCTTTAATAATAATATAAATAATTATAGGTTTTATATTAATTAAGATACATGTGGATGTTTTTACTGTTTAAAAAACAAACCCAAAGCAGTCCTTATCAATCTTGCTATGTTGTTGGCCTCATCAGCTTGCTAGAATTTGCCACTTTGTAATTGGACAGCAGAACTCCGTGGTTCTTACTCCTGTGCCAAGAATTCGTAAGGGAGAAGAAAAGATTGTGTGTTGTTTGGGTTTATTTGGTTTGGTGTGTGTTTTGTTTTTTAAACCAACAAAAACCTTGGACACGCCGTCATATCTTAGTCACTTCTTCATTTGCTGGCTGGTTCTGTGCAGACGAACTGCATTGAGATGGCAGTTTCTCCTGGGCTACCCTTACCCAGCGGAGGCAGTCAGCTGTGATTCCAAAGAGATAGTGTTTGTCCTTCATTTCATTTGCTTCCTGTTAGCGGTACTGAGCAGCACTGAAGGATGCTGTACTAAATATCCCACCCTATTTTTATTGACCTGCCTGCATCGACAGCACGGAAGCCAATAGGAACAGCCTTCAGCAATAAGTTCTTGGACCCGTGCGGAGCCTTGAGCACAGCCGCGTGAGTTGCCTGCTCTCTTCCTCTGTGCTGCTTCAAATCCATTTAAGTTCCCGTGGAAACTGTGGAATGTGATTGAGTAAATTCCAAAGCAACTTCCAGGCACTGCTTTTGGAGCCTGTGACTCGTTGCAAATATGAAAGAACGCCTCCTCACCATCTTGCACAGCTGTAGAAATCTGAGATTTGTCTGTACGCGAAGCTGTGGGAGCGGCGCTAGCTATGAAGTGATGAGGGGAGAAGACTTAAGGCTTCCACTTCTCACCCGCAGGTAACAGACCTGGCCCCAGCCAAGAACCAAGGCTCTGTGCAGGATCTTCCCTCCCGGCAGCTCCCGGGGCCTCGGGGAGGGCCTGGCTCTGCAGCTCCCTCCCTGCTGGTGCTGCGGGCAGCGGCTGAGCCTGGAGCCTGCGGGGGAGCTCTGAGCTTTCTGATCTCCTGTCCCGGGCTGGGTGCTCCCTGCTCGTCAGACCAGGGCTCCGAGGATCCCTGCTGAGTTCTTTACAGCTTATTGAGCCTCCTGTGACCAAACGTGGTGGTGACCCCGCTTCATAGAGATGAAGGATGGCTGACGTTAACTATTCATGTGCAGGGCTTCTAGTGGAAGCCTGTGGGAGTTAAAAGCTTCAATGAGAGTTCTCTCACTTAATGTAAGGTTTGGCAGAACTGACTGCTTTAGTTTTGACTTAAACAAGACCAGGCGGTTGGAATGCAAACTGCAGAGGTGTTCTGCTTACAACCAGAGCAGTCGGTGGGTTTGCTATTGTTAAACAAAACAACACAACAAAAAACAGAAAACGAAAAAACCCAGGCAATAAAGTAAGCTGAATTGTCAAAAAAAAATCATCAGTGAAGCTAGCAAAGAACTCTGTGTACCCTCTAGAAATTTAGCTATCCAACATACCTGTGGGTGAGATTTTTGTGTCTTTCTTGGTGGAAAAGTGTTTCTGCCCCATGAGCCCTGAGAATGGCTTGGACGGCATGGAGAGGCAGTTTCTGTCACTGCACAGTGAAGCTTTTGCAGTCTCTGTTGTGAGAGCGAGCCCAGATGCGTTGAAAGCATCTGGGAATGAAGCAGACGTGGCTTTGCCCCCTCCATCGGGGTCTCAGCAGGGGGAAATGAAGAGAGAAGCTACAGAAACCCCAGCAGGGTTGGGACAGGGGAGATGGGAGCTCCCAATAGCGTTGGACGTTTGGGGATCTCATGCCAGGCAAACGTGGAATAAACGCGACATGTGAAGAAAAGGCACCGTAAGAGGAGTGCGTAAAGGGTGTTTGTACGGGAGAGGCATGAAGACCCAGCAGGAAAAATGGCTGGATAAAATAAATGAAAGCATAAAACAAAAGCAAGAAAACAGAAGTAGGTGATGCTTGTTTGGAGTGTGTGTGTAAATCCCACACCTGCAATAATCTGCAATTTAAAATAAAAAAAGCTGGGGGTTGGGGCGGGGAGAGAGACTGTGGTCTAAGAGAAACGCGTAAGAACAGGCAAAGAGCCTGGAAAAGGCATGAGGATTCACGATGCTTCAATACAGTCAGCAGTAAGAGCAGCATGTCTGCTGCCATCTGGTATAAAGGTGCGATCCAGCAGTGCCCGTCTCCTCTCTCCTCCCTTGCTCGTGGTCCCTGTGCTCCCTTCGCACTCCTGCCCCGCTGTCCTTGGGCCTGAGGCGTCCCCAGTGGCTTCTGTGCTCCGGGAGCTCGCTGTGGCACCAGTCACTGAGGAAGGCTGATGGTTAATGTACGCTGTGTGGCCACGGGGATGCAGAGTGGGAGGGGAAAGGAGCTGATAAAATGAAGGTTTGCAGAGAAAATGCTCAGCAAAGAAGTCTCTGTTGATATGGCCCATAGTCTGAAAACAGAGGATGGCTGTTGAACTTGAGTAGAAGTAGAATAAAGAAACCACTGAGTTAGTGGTTACTGCGCCACGTGCGCGCCGTTGCCAAAGAAGAACTTCAGACTTGATGACAAAGCTGTACTTGGGCTTGCGTGATGAAATCCGAAGCTGGGCAAACACTGCTTGGTTTTCATTTACAGTTAAAAGCCCATAATCTGTCCAACTTCATAAAGACCTTGACAAAGTTGAGCCAAGTTTTTTGAGACCTTGGTTGAGTTACAGTTTCTGATGGAAACTATGCAAAAAGGACGGGCTTTCATGCCAAAGCAGACAAAGCTTACGGTTTTGACTGTGTTTTACTTTAGGAGTTAAATACAAAGCTTAAAGTAAATTAAAACTTGGAGACTTCTGGCCAATAAAAGAAGGAGGGAACTGGAGCCACAGCTTGCTGCTCTTTGCTGCCTTCTTATTGTCTTTTTTTTGTGACAGTCTATGGGGTTTATTTTGTATTTAGCACATTGCCATAAATGAAAATGGGATACAGATTCTGCTCCGCCTTTTGTTTTCTTGTTAACAACATCTGGGAACTCAGCTTGTACAATAAGTAGGTCTTAGCAAGTAGGTTTTGCTCTGCAGTGTCTCTTCTGGGAATGGTTATGTCAATACTGGCTCTGCTCTAGAGGAGGAAGTCAGCTGGACTTGTGTTTTCCCGTTGCAGATGTTGTCCTGGAGAAGGCCATGCATAAGTGCATTTTGAAGCCACTGAAGGGCCACATTGAAGCGATGTTGAAAGAGTTTCATACCGCGGATGGCTCTTGGAAACAGCTGAAGGAAAACCTGCAGCTGGTGCGGCAGAGGAACCCTCAGGAGCTGGGCGTGTTTGTTCCCACACCAGACTTTGTGGACGTGGAAAAGATTAAAGTCAAGTTCATGACCATGCAGAAAATGTATTCGCCTGAAAAGAAAGTCATGCTGCTCCTGAGAGTTTGCAAACTGATTTACACCGTTATGGAGAATAACTCAGGTATGGCGCTTCTCGCGGTTCAGGTTCACTCATTCTCCAGACCTGGTGGTGTCTTTCGGTGGAGGAAATCAGACCACCTGATTCTGCAAATGTCTCCTTCTCCCGAAGCTCTCCTGGCACCTCCTCACCCTTTTGAGAGGGATTCTTCCTCTCCACTTCTTCCCAAATATCTCTGATGCATCTGGCAGCACATCTGACAAGTCCACTGTGAAGCAGAGTTGTGAAACAGCTTAAAAAAAACCCAACAAAACAAAACAGCTTTGCTTAACTGTGGGCTTTTGAAGTTGGCTGTCAGAAAGGCTGTCCTGTGAGCCTTGCATTTGACACTGGTTCTAAATGAGAACGTAATAGAGGTAACGCCCTATACTTAGCTATAGTAATTCAATGTATGTGTGTTTGCAATATGACAGCTTCAAGGGCTCTGTGTTAATGGGTGGAGGAAAGCAGCCTCTGATCCAGTAATTTTTGCTTGCTCTGAATGTTCTCATTTGGACACTCATGTTTTTGGAACACAACATCTATTTCGGCATTGCAGCAAGAGTCCAAAAGCGACCTTGAAACCTAGATAGTGAAATGGAGCTACAGACCAGGAGGACCTGTCGAGTGGTCAGCAGCACGAGTAAAATGCTGTGCGAGGTGGCACGAATTCATGGGCGCGACTCCTGCCTGACGTCTTCTCGCACGCTGCGGCGGTGGGTCAGGAGCCGAGGTGACGCGCTGCTGGTGGCAGTGGGAGACTGTTTTCCCTAGGAAGTATAAGCTGCTGCTGCTGGTGGTTGGCAGTTTTCTGGCTAAGACAGCGTGAAGTGTGCAGCGTGGTCCAGTGTTGATCAAGATGCTTCCTTCCTTTCGGGGCTGGAGATGAATGGTGAAAGCTTGAGGCTGTTAAAGACCCCCAGGCATTTCTGCAAGATTCAGGTCTGGGCTCCTGCCCAGGTCATTATTTCTGCAAAATCCCACATTTTAAAATGGAATAGGAATCTTGGCCTCCAGTGCTGTAACCATTTTTTCTCCGTGATGTGTTATCACATTGAGTACGGTATTTCCAACATGCAGAAACAAAATACGGAGAGGCTGCTGCTGGTTAACTGAACTAACTCTGTTGCACTGAGAGGCTTGGGCTGAGATGTGGCAAATGCTCCTTGGGCCGTCTAATTTTGTCACGTGAAGTTTGTAAAACATGGCATTGAGGCAGCAGCTGTTTGAATATCTGCTTTGCACTCTCAGCCGGTTGACACCTGGAGGGTATGTATTAGCTGGTGTAACTTTGTGTATTGGCCCATCAGACATCTGGGGCTTCACCAAAGTTTAAGTTGCTCTTCATGGTTTTCAGTGACCATCGCATCAGTTTGGCAATGGACGCAGTTTGGTCTGACCCAGAGACTTGGCCACATGGTATTTCCTAAAGAGAAAGTTTAAATGCAGTGAAAGTGATAGGAGCAGAGACAGACCTAGGTAGGTGCGGCAGAGTCTCTGACTGTCAGCCGTGTGCTGCCATTGCTCATTGGGAATGATACGAGGCTGTGCTCACGGATGTTTTTAGCTATGCTCTGTCAAGGAAATGAGCTGAGTTTTCATGTCAGGTCTAGCAGGCTTTTATTTTCAGGCTTCTCTGCTGGGATTCAGACTCACAAACTGGTATTTGTGGCTGCATCCCTCCAGAAAGCAGACGTTGTCCTTGCATGTGTGAAGAAAATACCTGTTTGTCATCCCTTAGCCAGGGACAGAAGTGCAGGTGGAGGTCAGGCCAGGCGGGCACGGCAGCGTTTTGTGAGCTGGGCAGCTGGGCTGATGCCAAGGCGAGCCCAGTCTTTAAATCCCCTGGCATGACTCAAGGTGTGCATCATCAGCTCTGTGCGTGTCAGAAGCGCAGGATGAAGCTGGTGTTGGTCTCCTGTGCAGCGAGTGCCAGGTGACGTTCTCTTTGCTGCACACGAGTAACAGGAGGCTCTAGGGTAACGCAAATGTACGGGTCGGTGCGGGCAGTGAAATAGCGCTCTCCTTCCCAGCACTGACACTGGTACACAGCTGTGGTGTGGTGTCACTCACTGTGTCCCCTTCGACCCAGGGAGGCTGTACGGAGCCGATGACTTCTTGCCTGTGTTGACGTACGTCCTCGCGCAGTGTGACATGCTGGAGCTGGATACTGAAATTGAATACATGATGGAATTGCTGGATCCTTCTTTGCTGCATGGAGAAGGTAATCTGTTCATTTTTATTAGACCTGGGTAAAGGAGCAGGGAAGGGGGATTATTGCTCACAGCACAGTTGCTGTTTACCTTTTTTGAGTAGAAACCCTTTCAAGGAAGGAGCAGGGAAGGGGGATTATTGCTCACAGCGCAGTTGCTGTTTACCGTTTTTGAGTAGAAGCCCTTTCAAGGGGAGTCCTAAAGTCACCAATGTCAGTAGTGCAACAAGAGAATCTCGTCATTATTTCTGCTTAAACTAGGAGAAGGCTGGATAGCTTGCAGAGTACAGGCCTGAGTGAACAGGGAATCTACTGATGCGTACTCTCTTATGAGGGTAAATGTTGTTTTCAACCAAGGGGGAGGCATCATGACTTAGCAAGCAAACACATACACTCTGCAGGTGCCAAATGTGGTTATCCTTCTGCTCCTAAAAATATCCTGGGAGTATTTATAGGGCCACAGCATTCGGTTAAATTGTGAGACACGTAATGGGACTTGGGTGAAGTACTTTGTAAAAACTTCTGGGGAAATTCTCTGCCGGGGAAGTGCTTTTGAGAATATTGCTCCCCTTAATGATCTTTGCTTCTCCCTAGGGTTAGGGTGAGAGGCAAGGAAGTCTCCCTCCTTTCTGTTTTCATGGTGGCGTTTTTAACGAAGGGGTATTCTGCAAGCCCTTGGTAGGCCCCTGAATCTACCAGCTTGTGAGAAGGTTTAAAGGTTCTTGTGGCCAAGCTCGGCCGTGAGTTGAGGTG
>NW_010176743.1:0-3402 GCF_000695765.1 Mesitornis unicolor | reverse complement strand
CCTTTCCTGCTGTCTCTGGGCTTGCTGGAGTTGCTGTATCCTCTCACACGCGGGTACGCGTGAGAGAACTGCGACGGTTTCCTCTGATTTGGCACTAGTCTGTTCCCTGCTTTGTGTACAGAGCATCCTCTAGTGCTTTGTCCAGGAATCTTAGCATAGAAAATACTCGACATGTGAAGGTGGAAGCCGTTAACGTGCTGGAAAGGCAGAAACCTTTACTGGACTATTAAGTCGTGTTGTTCTTAATGCAGCAAAAGAAGTCCATGCACTCGCTGGGTCTGTCATCACAGCTGAACTACACTGTGCAGGAAAAATTGCTTAGTGCTTTGGGGTTGTGCATTCAAATGTAATGTATTTCCAATTTGTCTAGTGCGTTTTATGTATTATGCTTGTTGCAAAGCTAAAGGCCAAGAGGATGCTCTCAGTAATACAGAAAGTACTACTGTGAGCACAGAATATGTCTTTCAGTGACCCCATGATGGACTGTGCTGTCTCCAAATTGGATGCTCCCACTCAAATAATTTACTTTAAGAAAAGAAAGAGGGGAAAAAAAAAACCAATGTATTTTGTTTCTCCTGGTGGTTGAGGACTGTTACCTCCTCTTGAGCCTCCTTTTCCTTTGTGACCTCCAGCTTCTTTTATATACCAGCAATTGTATAGACTTCAATTTGTTCTCCAGTCATGCACTAAAGATGAGGAACTGTACACATCATCTCCTGAACGAGTTGGACATTGTGAGGAATGCTGAAAAGGTGACAAACGCAATCCTCAGTTTAAAAACAAAAGCCAACTCTTTGGGATACTTCCAGGGTACAAGTTACACTTGGTTGTGGCTTTACTGCCACTAGAGATGGTTGCTTTTAAGTTCCTGAACAGTGGTAGATTGTCTTTAACTTTGCTTGAACAGCTGTGTTTAGTGCATCCACACCTGAAGCTCAGGAGGAAAGGAAATCGCTGTTTGGAAATTCTGCAGAAGAAAACTCATGCTCTGACTTTGTAAAAACACCCGGGAGAGGAGGACTGACACCAGTCATTTCAGTAACCAACTATCCCCAGTACCAGCGCATCCGGGCTTAGATGCCATTGCACCGCTTGATCACACACAAGCACTGTCTCTTAGCAGTGGAGAACACACCATCCAGTATTTTGCAAGCCAGTGAGCTGTTTTCCTTTGTGTGTAAATATTTTGGCAATAGAGTACGAGTACTCTCATATGTGTGTGTGTGTGTATGTATATATAATATACGTATAATGCCTTTGTACGTCTGGCTGTGGCCCGCTGCAGTAGCACTGTGTTTGACTGCTCTGAGTCTTCCTTGCTGTCCTTCCCAGGAGGGTACTACTTGACAAGCGCTTACGGAGCACTGTCGCTGATCAAGAACTTCCAGGAGGAACAAGCTGCCCGACTGCTGAGCTCAGAGGCCAGAGATACTCTGCGGCAGTGGCACAAGAGGAGGACAACTAACAGGACGATACCTTCGGTTGATGATTTTCAGGTAGAGCTTAAGGCTGAAGTGAAAAAACAGGATGGTTGTTTTGTTGGAAATCCCCATTTGAGAGGTATGATTGATAACAATTCATGTGGGGACACAAGGTAAGTGGGATGCTGTGAACACGGCTGGTAAATTTGCCTCAGTTCTGAAATCTTTGCACTTGATACCACCGTAATCACACTCTTATAAATAAAACACTAAATAATGGAGCTTTCCCGCGCTCCCCGCTATTTAAATCATGCAGAGCAAGGACAAACTGAATCACATCTTAGATTCAGCTTCTTTGTATGCTTTACTGTTAAAAAGAACACATCCAGACTTCCAGTGCTATCAATCGGCACAACTCCCAGTAGCTAATGGTGGCATGAAGCAGGTAACAGAGCAGAGGTGGGAGAACAGTTTGCCTACAGCTTTAAAGTTTAAGCAAGGAGCAGAGCTCTGTAATGTGGATGTCTTCATGTGTGTTTGTGGTTTTTCCCTCCCTTCCATTTCTTACCACTCTTTCAGAGGAGGGCAGTGACTCCAACTGAAGAACAGCAAAACAGTCGAGATTGCCTCATCTTTTAAAACCAGGCCTGCGTGTCTTTCATGCAGTATGTGGTTGGTGCCTCAGGTTGTGGTCTAAGTGAGGAGGATGTTGGAATCGAGAAGAAAGGATTTACTCCTTTGTGTTCAGTTGTTTACAGTTCACACCACAGCACAAAGGTGCCAGAGAGGCAAATGACAACCATCAATTGGTTATGAAGTAGTTGAGAGCTTGAGAAGTGGAAGTCATCAGAAGATAAGGAAACCTTTCAGCTTCTACTTTACCAGTGTCCCTGTGAATGACTACAGCACAACCCTGAAAAGGAGGGGTTGGGAAAGGAGCAATCTTCCTCTCCTAGGAGCAGGAGAACTGGTTCACAGAAGTGCCAAACTATGGCCCGTGCACAAAGCTAATCTGCCTTACTGGAATCTTGTTTATATTCTGCGTACCTGCACTTTGGTGTCAGATTCGTGTAGCTCAGGTCTTCTTAGCAAAACACTACATTGCTCATAGGGAAATTCATCGCCTCGATGACTAAAGTTCAGCAGGATCCTGTATCCCGTTTCACCTTCTCTTCCTCAGCAAATGAACTTCAGCCGAGCTAATTGTACAGCTGGATGCCATGCTGGATGCAGGGGAAGAGCTGGCACAGCGTGTCCAGCACTTCTCCCATTTCTCTCAAAAGAGGCCTCAAGTCAGCAAAGATCACACCGCTGCCGGGCTGTGCTTGGCACAAATCCGTGCTTTTTGCTGCCTGCTCACAGTGCCGGTTTTCCATTTCCTTTCTCCACGTCCTGCTCCACCTGCCCTACCACCAGCACATGGCACAACTTGAGCTCAACTCCTCTTTCCACGTTGAACCAGGATGTGAGCACTGCGTTCTTATGGGGCAGTCTCACAGCCTCATCAGCTTTTGGGCCTGGGAAGGCCTTCATCCTCCCTCCCTCAGAAGGATGGAAAAGCAAAAAATCCCATATTTTAATGATGATGAAATACAACTTTCTGATACTGTATAAATAATTCTGATATGTAGTATAAGGCACCGTACAAACTTCAGCCTCTCCTTGAAGCAATCCTGTCTGTGTAAAGCACAGACATTTGAAAACAGGTCTTGTGTGTATGAGAAATTAGAACTGTAGTGTTTTGCCTTATCTAGGTTGTCTTTATTCAGTAAGTTCTTCACGGTGGGTAACAAAACTGGATTAGTTCTGTTTGTCGAGTTCAGTCCCAATGGTTTAAATACTGTTAAAAAGCTTCAGTGTTTCAGTCTGCAAGCTGTCAAAAATACTCTTATTAAAGACAGAAGTGCTCTTTGGAACTTGAGTAACATGAACGTAAGTCTTAGCTTTTATAAAATCACACACAGAATCGCTCGGTTGGAAA
>NW_010176742.1:5039-9184 GCF_000695765.1 Mesitornis unicolor | reverse complement strand
GCGGTCGGGACGGACAAAGCGACAAGACAAGCAGCGTTGGCGCAGCACAAAAAACCTTTATTGTTTTTCTTCCTCATCTATTTATACTCTCTTTCCCCAGATGTGTCTTCTTCTCATTGGTTCAAAGTTATTATGTTTCTTTTTTATTGGATAATATTTTCACAGTTCATCACAACTCAGCACTTCCGCAAAAGGAACACATACCCTTCAGTCTGCTGTCAGCACTTTCCAGAAACTTGTTTACCTTGCGGCTCTTCTTGTTCCTGTTTATTCTCTCAGGGGTAGACTGGAATCTTCTCAAGGTCAAAGTCACTCTGTCCAAGGGCCTCAGTCCAGCTGAGGTCCCCCACAGTATCTGAAGGTGGTGTGGCTGCATGGCAGTGAGGTGATCTGTAATTACAGTTGCTGTATGCTGCAGACTGGAGAGGGATGGAGGGAGAGAGGATCAGGTTGGGGTAAAATAGGAATAAAAGACAGAGAAAGGATGTTGCGTTTACATCTGTAGGATTGCAAAAGGTGCTTACCATTGAGTTGTGTTATTGGGAAATAGGACATGATCATTAGAGGTGAGCTAGAATGGGAAAACCTGGAAGGGCAGAGTTAAGGGTGATTATGAAGCCCAGCCCTGGTGTTTCTTCACTTTGGAGAGCTATGTGGCATAATTTCATCATAGATTTATATAGAGATAATTGGCACGTGGTTTGATATGCAAATAAAAGCATCATAAATATCAGAGAAAGATTTAAAGCTGTGCTTTGTGCTGTCATGCTACAATCCTTGCTTTTCTGGTCAGTCTAATCTGCTGGATTACTCCTTTCATCATCCTGTGTTTGAAGACATGATGTCTCTTTCAAAGAACATCTGTCAAGCCTATATTAATTAGTTGATTTCTCTACACGGTGTGAAAAAACAAGGGTGGGGAACCCAAAGCCCTGAGGATCAGGTGAGGTGCATGGCCAAGTGATTAATTTGGGGTAATGCAGAGTTGTGTCATGTCTGGCCTGAGCTTGGTCTCTGAAGACCTCTCTAGCTCTTGGCAAGAAACAGGTTTCCTACCAGCGATACCCAATTTATGCTAAAGATTGAGCTAAATTTTCTTAATGCAGATAATGGAGCATCTATGGTAGACTTCCACTTCCACTTCCTTCCACTTCCAAACGGAACTTTCTAGATCAAAGATGCTACAGGCAATGGTGCTGAAGTACGTTTTTAATTCAGATTAATCTTAAGTAGTTTAAGAATGGGAGAAAGTGTGGATAGAGTAAATATTTTTATAGTAAAGGACAAATTGAAACTTCTTTGTTCGTAACATCAAAGGTCACTGCTAGCTTGGGTTTTGGTTTTTTTTCTCCTTTTTGGTTTTCCCTCTTTTCCATCCTCTGCCGTGGCCTCCTCTCCTATCCCATCTATTCTCCTGCAGAGCTGGACTCCACTGAAGCACAAACTCTTCCAGGGGCAGAGGAGTCTGAAGGCTCTAAACCAGTCTCCAAGAACCATGTCCTTTCCCAGACAGGTCCCTGAGAGCGGGAGGAGGCCTGGAAGTTGATAGTGGTGTGAACACTCAAAGGAAACACCTTTTTTTTTTTTTGGTTGGTGGATGCTTTGTGTACTGCATCCAGGTCTGGGGTCCTCAGCAGAGGAAAGACCTGTTGGAGTGGGTGCAGAGGAGGCCACAAAGATGACCAGAGGGCTGGAGCACCTCTGCTATGGGGACAGGCTGAGAGGGTTGGGGCTGTTCAGCCTGGAGAAGAGAAGGCTCCAGGGAGACCTTATTGCGGCCTTCCAGGACCTTAAGGAGGCTTAGAAGAAAGATGGGGACAATCTTTTTAGCAGGGCTTGTTGCGATAGGACGAGGGGTAATGGTTTTAAACTGGAAGCGGGGAGATTCAGCCTAGATGAAAGGAAGAAATGTTTTATGCTGAGGGTGGCGAAACACTGGCACAGGTTGCCCAGAGAGGTGGCAGATGCCCCATCCCTGGAAACATTCTAGGTCAGGTTGGACGGGGCTCTGAGCAACCTGATCCAGTAGAAGATGTCCCTGCTCATTGCAGAGAGATGGGCTAGATGGCCTCTGAAGGTCCCTTACAACCCAAACCATTCCATGATTTTGTGATTTGAGTAATTAGGCAGTGGACTGCTGGTGGGTACTAAAGGTTTCCAAAAAATGCATTATTTTCCCAGTCATGACACTGGCAGCACTGGGCTAAGGATTTTTGTTGGGGCTCATGGTTTCTTTGACTCGCTTGTTAAAATAAAACCTACCAAAGCGCGGTGGTGAGCTCCCATCTCTGTGTCCTCATCCTTCCAGATGCTTCTGCTTGAATTATTCATGCTCCATAAGTGATCTCCAAACAGCTTCTGTGATCTCCTGGGGATCCCTGTGTGCGTGAGGCTCACTCCTGCTTTGGATGAGGACTGGGATGCTTCAGGAGCCCATTGCCAAGCAGGGCTGGAGCTGATGCTCTGAGCAAGGCAAGGCTCAGCAGAGAGACAGGGACCCCCAGGTCCCTTTCCCCAAATGAGAAGGTAGCTTTGGGTGAAGAAAGCTCAATTTAGGGGTGCCTTCACTCCTTTGGGTGAAAAAAAGCTCCGTTTAGGATATCCCTCACCTGCGCCATAACTAGAGTTTGTTAAAATGTTCTGCCTCTCTGCATCCTGGAAAGAAGATTTTCTATTAAACCTTGGGGAAATTACTGGCCTTCTTAACAAGCGTAGAAGTAATGAACCACAGCGGGGTTACTTGAGAGATTTGGGCCCTCACTTTGTAAGGCTGCATTGTTTCTTTAAATGAGAGAAATAACTTAAGCAAACAAATGAACAAAGAGTTTCTGGAAATTAAAGTACAGTATGAATGGGATATGTTGCTCATCCTCTGTTTAATAGGAGTCCTGCAGTGAACAATTGCGTGGTCGACCTCAGAAATCCATCCATAGTAACTGGTCACAGAAGAGGAAAATAGACAGCCTGCCACCAACTTGGTATTAAAGTTATATTTTCCTTTTTTTTTTTTCCACAGTCTTGGGTCACTCGGGGACTATCTATGAGCAATCAGGGTGGCAGAAATCCCCTTCTGCTTTGTAGCAGCAATCCCCTTCTGCTTTGTAGCAGCCACCACTGCTGAGCAATGCAAGGTCTGATGCTGGTTTTGGCTTTAGTGGGTTTTGGTCCCAGTTTCCAGTGGGATCAGACTGGGGCAGCCCCTTCCTGCCAAACACATCCCAGTGGACCGGGGCTATGGGTGGGTGATGTCTCCTTGTCCCTTCCACCCCATGGCTGAAGCTTGCTTGTGATGTGGTCTGCTGGAGGAACCTTGCCTTTGGTTTCACTATCTCTACAAAGTGCTGGATGTTAAATCCCTGACTGATTTTGAGGTCTGTGTGAGCCCTGCGCTATCCTTGCACCTCTGGGCAAGTCCTGCAAGAGCCTGGAAGAAGGACAGAAAGACTGGCTGGAGTTCATCGAAAAATAAATAAACCAGAAATACTTGGCCTTCGGGCTTGATTGTCTGTTCCTCAAAATACATTTTTGGAAGGGATCACTGTGCTTTTGTTCTTCCATGAGGCAAGTGAGGAGAGTGCATTGTTTTCCTCCCCTCATCCGTTCCCCTTATAGGGGAAAGAAGAATAGGAATGGCCACCCTAAGCCGAGCATCTCGGCGGGACCTCCCAAATCAAAGGGCTGTATAGAGAAAAGTGCCGTCATCCTGTCCCCATCACCCTCTTCCCTCCCCTCACCCTGCTCTTGGCACAGCCATTCCCGCTTGGAGCTGGCATGGCGCATGTCGCTGCCAGCCGGCAGGGTGCGCCAAGGGGTGTTCCTGGGCTTCCTCCCTGGAAACGCCCCAAACTCCTCTTATCTCCAGGTTTATCACTTCCCGTAGGCTTGGCAAAGCAACCCTGGAGTTTTGCTTCTGCCAGGGAGGGGTGTGAGCTCTGTACGTGTCCACATGCGATGGCTTGGATAAAGCAGCACTCCTGAGGAGCATCATTTTGATGTTCCTGGATGTGGACTGAAGCTCTATGGACACATCCATCCAAGTGTATTTTCTTTCCTGTGGACTGAAGAGCATCTCCCCAGCCACTCTTTGCATGACCATTGCATTAGCTCCCCCCCCCCCCCCACAAAAGAAAAAACGGCCACGCGGG
>NW_010176742.1:0-5008 GCF_000695765.1 Mesitornis unicolor | reverse complement strand
AGTGCGTGGAGCTGGGATGTTGTTTTGTTTGGGTTTTTTTAGTTATTGGTTGTGTAGGTTCATTATGAAAGACTGGACTAAGACCAATCTCTCTTGTTTTGCCCAGGCTCCAAGGCTGGCCCTGCTGAGCCCCTGAGACACTGAACTCTATGGAAGCAGAGACAACTTGACTGCACTCAGCACCTTTCAGGATCAGGCCCTAGGTAATTATTCAAATTCTCTGGCTGATGGGTGAAATTTGATGTTCTGGGCTGTGCAGACCATCTGAAATGGCATTCCTAGCTGTCCATCCCATGAATACATGGATTTTTCCCCCTCTGAAGTTGTAGATCAGTGTCTTGAGGCTACCACTGATAATCACTGTTCCCTCAAAAATAAAACAGTATATCTCCTTTGCTTCCAGAGGGGAAATCACAGGATGGTTTGGGTTGGAAGAGACCTTTAGAGGTCATCGGGTCCAACCCCCTGCAATGAGCAGGGACATCTTCAACTGGATCAGGTGGCTCTGAGCCCCGTCCAACCTGACCTTGAATGTTTCCAGGGATGGAACATCTACCATCTCTCTGGACAACCTGAATTGCTGGATTGCTGTTCTGGCAATGGTCACCAACTCTTCTGCTTGGGAAGTTGTCCTAAAGTTAATTTGCAGAAAACTGTATAAACAAACAAACAAAAAATTGGGCATGGGCAGGATTTGACCCAAAATTTGTTCTTCCAGCCCAGCAAGGCCAGCTCAAACTCAGAGCAGGAGACATGGGGATCTCAGGGGTGAGTTTTAAGAGGAGGAAGAAGGAAGCCAGCAGGATGCTGTGGATATTGCTCAGTAACACTGAGGATGAAGAATTTCCTGTAGGGTTGGCTTCCTGAGCACGGTGATATTCCTTACGAAATTCTTTATGCCAATAAAAGTGTCGGTCAACAGAGGGTTATGATTTTTAACCCTATCTGTCGCATTTTCCCCCAGTAAACCGGTTAACAAAAACCAGCTTCCCACTGGCTTTGGCAGAGGTTAAAGCCCAGCTCTTGAGATCGGGGTGGCTTTAGGGCAGATTGTGTGACGCTGGCTGCTCTCCCAGAGTATCCTCTCTCCGCGCGGGTACAGAGGGCTAGTCTCCATCCCTTGCAGCTCTGTACGGTGACATTTTCGGGACCCAGGTCTAAAGACTTTGGGTTGTTTCCTGTTTTGACAATCTCCATTTCAAATACTCTATACACAGCATTGTGCAGGGAATTTAAAAAAAAACCCAAACCGTATCCTTCTCCTGAATATTGCAGTGGGTGGTGGGGAGCTAAGCTCACAAGAAGACACAGATGGTGAAACAGGCTCAGAAAGTGAAAGTGAGGAAAATGAAGAATAAGAAAGAAAAAATATGTTCACCATCAGGGCTGTGGTGCGGTATTTTTCCCTGTTCACTCTGAATTTGTGAGGATGAGGTTGCTTTCTCGGTGCTGAAGCTCATACACTCTGTGTTTAAAATGCTGCTGTCAAAGCATGGAGAGTAACTAAAACAAAAATGTCACAGGTCAAAAGGATGTTTTCCACTTGACCGGACTGCAATGTAAATCCTGGGGAAGGAAATAACCCACCAAACACCCACCAGCCCTGTGGGTTGTGTGCGATAAAAATAAAATCTCTTGCAGTGGAGCCATAAGGTCAAAGCAAAGTGGCAGGGTTATGTCTTGAAGCAACTTTCAAGCTTCTTGTTGAGCTTCAAGGCATCTAAATTCAAAGCTGTTGTGCACATATCACATGGGGTGTGCTGCTCACACAGAGCCCATCCAAATCTTTCTCATTTTGCTTTTGTATCAGCAGTGGCTAGTGTGAGTAACCCGTACTCATCGTTGTAGCATAGTAGGAAGCAAGTTCAACTGTGGAGGCTCAGGGGACACTGGATTTCGCAGAATGGGTTTCCTTGCCTTCTGTCTGGCATTCACCATCTGCTGGAGCTTTTAATATCACTTCATTCCCCCTCCCTACATCCCACGCCCCTGTCCCAGATGTATTTGTTTAAGTGGCTTTAATTAACTTACATTTTCCTGTGCGTGACAGCTCCTTGAGGTTTTGGAAGCTGTTTTCTGTCCTTCCACAGTTGTTGCTGACCTCTAGCACTTTCCCTGCAGACTAGCCTTCAAGCCTACCGGGTTTTTCTTTTCCCTGCTCTGAGGAATTATTTTCACATACTGGAAGGAAATAGTTTCCATGTGAGCCTTGTTACACACACTCAATTGATTATTAGGTGTGATTTTCCTCATCCCTGCCCGTATCTATGAGGCTTTTGAGAGAGGAAGCCGGAGGGGCATAGCATGATGGTTGAGGTCAGATAGATTTATCTTGACGAGTGGCATGGCTACAGGTGTTATAATTTGGATGTCTCCTCAAGAGTGAAGGTTAATATCTTGCCACTACTGATCCATCATGGTGTTATCTGCAGGATTTATAGGTCTTCTCATGCCTTTCCAGCAACAGCAGGTTAACTTTTCCGGAGCTTCCTGGTTGCAGCAGACGTGGTGGTCACATCAGCAAATCACTGCTCTCCTGGCTTCATTTGCTTTTAAACCCAATGTTGGGAATAATCTCTGCTTCTGTTGTGTTGTTTTGCACTTCCCCAGTGGATAAAGGTGGGATGGATGGTGTAAGGATTGTCTGGCTTGTAGTTCAAACATGTTTCAGTAATGTCCAGAGTACCAGGTGACTCATGGGGGGTTGCAAGAGTGACTCAGCCTTGGATTGCCTTGAGGCCCTACGTCTGCAGAGACAACACATGAGGAGCTGTGTAGATAGCTCAGCCTTGAGTTGTCCAATAAGCCCAAGACTAAAACAGGGCAGTGCCACATCACACAAAGAACAGAAACCTGAGTTGAGCCTTGAAATCACCCAACAGATAATATGCCCTGAGTCCCAATCAAACCACTGTTAAATTGCCAGAAAGTAAAACAAAGTAAGCTGGAGGATTTCTGTATGGTTCCAAGGGACCAAACAATACAAGGATATGCAAGTAAATAAAGATAAGGGGAAATACTGCCGAGACAGACACCCCAGGTGGTCTAATCTACTGAGACATGCCCCTGCCTGCTGTCCTGTACACCAGGGGATAAAAACCCTAAGATTCATGCTAGAAATGGGGAGCTACTTCTCCAGCCATGGAGTGATGAGAACCTTCCCCCTTGGTCAGAATGCTGACCAAGGTAACTTACACAGGAGCCCTTACCTGAAGGGGTAAGTGAATATTTGGCAGGCTTTAAGTTTGTAGTTGCAGGTGAATGGCTGACACATGTGTGGTATTCTGAGTTGTGTATTCACTCTGGCTGTGAAAATTCATTATGGACATGCAAAAGAATGCATATCTCACTGAGATAAACTGACTACAAACACCATTTATCTGGAGAAGAGCTGATTCACTCAGAGTAGATTTCTTTCAAAGGGAAAGGGGGGCCAGGATCTGTCAGAAATGTGTATCCCTGCCTTGTCAATTATGTCATCCCTTTCCAAACCGTGAAGGATGAGTTTGTGCTGGAAGAGCAATCTTGAGCCGTTCCAGCGACTCCAGGGCCAGAAGCTGGAGGGCTTCTGGTGGTGAGTGGTGCCAGTCCTCATCAACGAGGGTAATGCGATTTGGTCAGACATTTTCAGTGTTTCCATAAACAAACCCATTGCTTCACATTATTTTGTATGATTTATGATATTTTATTTTATTTGCCCATTCTCTGTAGAAATGACTTTGTATCTGGGTCCTCCTTTTGGTATCAGCACTGCATCGCTCCGTTGGATAGGGCTTTGTGAAAGAGGATGCATTTGAACTGTAGTCTGTGGTTGACCCTGAGGTGTTTGTAGGTGGCTGCAGAAGCACTTAGCGTGGTGTGCAGGGACTGAAACTTGATCTAACACCTTTTGTTCTGGTAATTAAATATCTCAGGATGCTAATTTTAGAAACAGAATTGAGCTGGTAGGAGCCACAAAGAGTGGGTGAAACCTTGATGTTCCCTTCAGTGGAGAGAGTGTCAAGCCAACATTAAATGAATGAGAACAAACAGAAAAAGATCTCTTGAAGGTTTTTCCTGGCAAGAAGGTTTTAGTTTTTGGTCCTGTATTTTGCAAAGGCTCCTGATGAATTCTGTGGCCCAAATTTGATACGTATGAACAAGGCTCCAGAGGTGGAAGCCTGACCCTACAATCCCACCAAGCTCCCATCTCCAAGGCAGACTCTGAGCATGATTTGGGACAAGTGGGTCTCCTCTCTAAGGCAACATGAAAGTCAGGGGGATGCTTGGAGAGTAGAGGGATCCAGGTGGGACATTGTAAGTGTTCATAAGCAGGTTGTAGGACACACAGAGAACCTGGTTATGGAAAAGCACATTCAAAGGACTTTCCTAAATGCTTGATCCCAGATTTCTCAGATACCTTCTCCATCACAGCCAGTAGAGGTATTTGCACTGATTTCTGGCCCTGGTGATTTTAGGAAACCACAGTAGTAGATAGCTTTTGGTGGAGGCAGAAGGACAGCTCCTTTGATGAGCAGGAGGTTCTGACCACCTGGCGCCTGCTGCAGCCAAGGGGGAAGGCAACGCACATTGATGTTGGCCATCACATGAATCTCTCTGACTTCTTCAGGGGCATTTTATGCTTGTGTTTTGCCCTCAGCCTTTCTGCGATACTGGGCTGGCCGGGCTCTTGCAGTGCTCTGGAGTGATTCTGCTAATGGGATCTGACCTGATGGCTTTGCATGTTTTAAGTAAATTAAACACAGCTGCTAGGAAAATCCAGTAACCTTAACGGCACCATGGCTCCGTTGTCTGCATTGTATTTACAGCAGTAACTGCCTGCAAGTTCTACTTTCTGGTTTATTTTAAAATAACTTCTGGGCTACCCTTTGATCAACTGCTTCATCCCTGAGTCCTGCCCATCCTCTTCCTTGTTCTGAGTTTAACCCTTGCTTCTTCTTCAAGCGTCCATCTCATTGCGATTTAAGTCAGTCACAAATGCAAGCAGCTAATTGCAAAAATGACGCTC
>NW_010176741.1:910-1334 GCF_000695765.1 Mesitornis unicolor | reverse complement strand
ATTATGTCACCAGAGGCTTTGCAGAGCAGGGTACTGGAAAAATTCCAGACCAGGCCCAGCAGCATGTGGGAGCGACATTCAGGAATTGGATTCAGGAATGCAGAGATCAGGATTGAAGGTAGACAAACTAGCAGGGTTCTACTTGGACATTGACCATGACAGAAGAAGTAGTAAAGATAAGGGAAGAGACAGGAAAAAAGAGGGCTTGACCCTTATGTTCCCTAAGTTTTATACTGAGTATGGCATTATGTGGAATGGAATACCCTGTTGGTAAGTTTTGGTTCATCTGTTCTGTCCGCTCCTTCCCACAGGTGCGACACCTCTCTTATGACACCTTGTTATGGTTTAAGAGTTAACAACCTGAAAGGGAAGGACAGAGAGTGTCTGGAGGACCCTGGGGGGGGCCGAGATCAGGACTGTTCCC
>NW_010176741.1:0-777 GCF_000695765.1 Mesitornis unicolor | reverse complement strand
ATATGCTCCCCAGAACCACTGCGGTCCCTGGTGACGAGTCACAGCAGTCAAAGCGGCCACGAGGGACTATTTGGACGCTTCCACTCAGGACTACTGGGGTCGGGTTTTTTTAATATAGCTAAATATCCTTCGTCCCTTATGAAATCCCTTTTCCTTTCCCCTGTTGTTTTTCATTAAACCTGTTACAGTCTTAACTTCCAACCTTGTGCGAAACATCTTTTTCTCTATTCCTTTTTTTTAATCCTCCCCCTAGGAGGGTAGGGGACACTAGAGAGAAAATCCTGCTCCCTGAGCCTTAAACAGAGACACAACTCAATATGGGACACATGATGTGGCAGTGGCCTTAATCTCTCTTGTAATTGAGGATCAGGTTCGAGACCATCTAAAGAACCTGATGGCACAGAAATCCATTGGACCTGACAAGATCCAGCCACTGGTCATAAAAGAAGTGGTGGATGAAGTTGCCAAGCTGCTGTCCATCATATTTAAAAGATCATGGCAGTCTGGTGAAGTTCCCACTAACTGGAACAGGAGAAACATAACCCCAAGTTTTAAAAAGTGAAAAAAGGAAGACCCAGGGAGCTACAGACTGGTCAGTCTTGCTGCGTCCAGCAAGATCATGGAGCAGATCCTCCTGGGACCTATGCTAAGTCATATGGAAAATAAGGACATGATTGGTGACAGTCAACATGGCTTCACTAAGCATAAATCATGCCTGACAGATTTGTGGCCTTCTACAATGGGGTTATGTTGGAGGTTTCATGAATTAAAATGGAT
>NW_010176740.1:0-1774 GCF_000695765.1 Mesitornis unicolor | reverse complement strand
TACTGGAACCTGGGGTTGTTCCTGCCCAGGAACTAATTCAAAGGCAATGCATCTCAAAACATTTCTAAAGTCCACACAAGCAGTTCCAAATTAAAAACAAGCAAAAAGTCCACTAAAAATAATCATTATTATGATGTATTCAGTGATTTTTTTCAGTACTGAATAGTCACTAAAAGCTGAAGGACCTTTATTAGTGCCTATGTTCTTTTAAGGATAAGCGAATAAATCTCTAACTGTTGCAACAGCACTTAACCCAGTGGATCTAGGCAGGATTCCCCATACTGTAAAAGCTGGCAGGGCATTTTCTGTGAGATTTCCAGGAAACAGCTCTCCACCGTGGTTTGAGCAATGTAAATGTGGTAATTGCTGTGAGGGCACAAACTGGGCAGGAATTCTGCAGAGGGGCAATGTGATGAAGGCAACAGCAAGGAGTCTCTACGAGTGAACGGCTGCCTTATTTTCTGCTGAAATGGATACTTGCCTTGCTAATGAGGTTTTAGTTACTGTTTTCTTAAAGATAATCTCAGAAAGGAGTCTCTTAGTACTTCAAATCTAAATAAAGATAACTAACACCACATCATGAATCAAGGCTCTACTGGGCACAAAATTAGTAATATTTTTTGCAGATAGACCAGATGTTTACAGGTCTCAGATTTGTGCACATACACTCGGGTTTCTAAATCTTCTTGCATCTTTTGTGGGCTCAGCATTCATAAGCTGTAGGAATATGTTATTTAAGTATATCAAGTTTAATTCTGAAGTTGCTAATGACACAGAAGTTCGGCGTCAGCATTCCCACAGTAAAAGCAAAGCAGGAGGAGAGCAGTTTCTTATATGCTCTTATTGTTAGAAGGCACTTCACTTCACAATGACAGAAGATACCTTCCTCTACATTCTGAACCTTGAACAGGTTAATGAAAGATACACTGAATGAGAAGCAAATCAAAAACAGAAGAAAATGTGTTTAGTGCACACTATTCTGTATCTCTCCTGTACATTCCAGTCAGCCTGAAGTATTAGGTAGCTTTAAAGTTTCCCACTATATTAAATTAACTATGCAAGTTTCTAAGCAACTAAATAAGTTATTTGTAGTACAAAATGCTACTTACTGGCTGGCAAGAGTTATTTGTGCCAACTGGCACAACTACGATAACCCATTTGCACTATGACCTTGCCTCTTTCCTGTATCCTCCCCATAATTAATGCAGGAATTAGATGCATCTGTTTTGCAGTTCACAGGAGGAAAAGTAATAGCAATTCAATCGCCCTCCACTATTATCCAGTATTAAGCAGCACTGCATCCAAAAATGACAACGAAATGCTTATCTGCATGGCCCAAATCTTGCACATGTGTTTAGGTGACTAGCTGGTATTTCTGACCACTTATGTGATTGCTGGATAACAGCGAAGCATCCTTAGCGGCTGCCAATAGAACCTGCCCTTAACATTCTATCCCTGCATCACCGCTTTTGGACACAACTCCATCACATCTGTCTCCTGTGGCATGAAAAGAGGAGGCAATGATGTGATTACTACAGCTGTGCCCCTCCTCACTTAAGTACCTGGCAAAGTTACCAGGGCTTTTGAGATGGTGACCACAGGAAGTGTCTCTGTATGAAAAAAACAACTAAAAAAAATTTTTAAAAATCTTCTCTGTTCTTGATACTATATTAATCAATTATCAGTTTATCAATGATGTGGATGAGGGGATTGAGTGCTCCCTCACTCAATTTGCAGGTGACGCTGAGTTGAGAGGGAGTGTTGATCTGCCTGA
>NW_010176739.1:0-4493 GCF_000695765.1 Mesitornis unicolor | reverse complement strand
GGGAGGGAGGAAGGGAGGGAGGGAGGGAGGAGTTGTTCCACTAAAATTGTTCCAAGATAATAGAAGCAGGAGGTTACTACTGCCAAGGTTACAAATATAGGCAGAAGGACTGCTAGTCACTCTGATAATATGAATGCGCTCCACAACATTCACCAATGGACTCTAAACAATAAAAACAGAGAAGTGGAACAATTCAGAAATTACTGGGGAGATGGGCTGAGTGGAAAGTAATGACTTTATTTATTTTAAGTGAAGGAACTGCTGAAACACGTTGAATGTGTACTTTTACTGACATTTTATATTGGTTCTAAAACCCTAGAACCCCAAAATACCTTGCTACATTGTGAAACAGGGAAAAAACAGTACTTTTAAGAAGAATGTCTTGCAGTTGTGGAGAGATCCTGAGAGCACAATTTACTCTTCAATACCAGAATGCAAGCAAAATAGGCATTAAGGTGTTAATGTCTTAACAGTACCATTGTATCCTAAGGGTTGCTTGTTTTCCTCACCTCAAGTATAGCCAAAATAACAGTTATCCCCAGGAAACTTAATCCTCTTTGCAAAAAAACGTGATCATTGTAGGAGTCTGAAGGCACATTGTGCACATGAAGTCAGCAGTACAGTAACGTGGGCTTCCCATCACAGCTTCAGCTTTGCGCTAAACTCAACAAATGTTATACCATAACACAACTTTATCATTCTATCTCCAGGGAGGCCAAAATAAACAGAAGGATACACTGCTGAAACCCCCAAGCACTGTTGATATACAAATATATTGCAGTTAATCATGAATATACACATACAAGCATCCAATATGTTGCCTAAACGTAACAGAAACTGTGCACAGAAGCTTCTCACAATTAAGCCAGCCAATATGTATCAAAAATTCACAAACATTTGTTGCCTCCAACCCGCCTTGTAAAAATACATGCAACAAATCACTTTGTGATTTGCCAGCCAGAGGGAAAGATTCGTACAAAGTACTGACCTCAAATCTATGAGAGTTTGCACTGAGCAGTTTTACCACTGAAAATAGGCAGAGCACCCACTTCCCACATCCCCAGTCTGTAATCTAACCACCCAGACTGAGCTTCAGCTTTACTTTTCTCAAAGAAAGGTCTCCTAATTGCTCAGTGCTACTGCCGACTTGCTACAGCTCCACAAAGAATTACAACACAAATGTCATTTTGAGCAAAACCAATGCGACTCTTCTCTGTGTCCTCCACAGATTTCAGTAAGTATGTTCAGAACTGATCTACTCCTTCTCATCGTAACTTTGCCCTTTTCCACTGATGAAAAAGGCAAGGGTGCTCAGGCATTCAGATGAAGTCAGTAAGAGCACAGCATGGTTATTTTTTTCTCCTGAGGGAGGACAAGAAGAGCAGTTAAAGGAGGGATGTCCCTTTCTGTCTCTGTCACACCACTGCCCCAGAACAGCATGACTAAGGGGTTGTGGGAGAGAACAGCAAATCAATGCTGCTGGCTTCACCCCTGCCTTGTTCACGTTGTCGTCTTCCTTTTCCACACAGTGACTTGCAACCTGTAACTCTGTGAGCAATCTGGGTGTTCCCAGCTCTCCCTTCCACATACTTTCAGGGTAATTAGTCAGCTGTTCCAGCCTTCTCTCTTCCCAGAGGATCAGCGCTACCTAATGAGCTAAGAAGGAAGCAGAATACTGCACTAATGACATTTGCTGAGCATTTTAAGCAGCAAGGAGTTAAGGAGGAGAACTGAGAGTACTAAAGCACTTACAAAGGCCCCGTGTAAGTCACCATGATTCATCAGTATGTAGCTGAAAGAGCAGTGGCTGAAATACACAAAAGAATGAGTATTTTCAGGTCAGACTCTGCTTCCCACTTGCAGCAAACAAACAGACAAAAAGGCAGGAGGCTATCGTTGTTTTTAGTTAGTGGTTCAATTATGACCAAAACATCAGGCCTGTATTAAATGAAACAGAAAGGCTACTGCCTGCCTGAGCAGATCTCTGTGCGTCAAGAACACATTCAGTGCAATCAGAGCTCAGCTTGTTGAGGGTTGAGCAATTTTTGAAAAAAAAAAAAACAAAAACAAAAAACCAGCTGCAATTAGTGCTGCTGAAGTTATTGCATGGTTTTAAAAAGTCCTAGAACTCATCAGAGTTGTGGAAGGGTTAAGAGAGGGCAGAGGAGTCACCATAGCCACACTGTGATTCCTTCAAAGGAAGGTGCTGCCTCTCTATGTGGGTCCACGTCCATGGAAGCAGGGCACCGACCTCCCCACTTAGTTTCAGGAAAGATGCTGTCTTTCACGTCTGTTAAAGCCTGAAAGCTGAGCTGTTACAAAGGACTGAGTTCAACCCCACAAAAAAAGCATGATCTGCTCCCCAGTATTTTCCCCTTTCCCATGTGCATGATGTTACATTAAGACTCATAGAAAAAGTTAATTCCACTACATAGCACTGGCTCTATTTAAATACTCTTAATTAAAATGTATATGCAAAGAAAGGAAAAATTATTTTAAAACTGTCCAGATGGGGAGATGAGGGGTGGTAAGAAGAGAGCAGTGCGGTGGTGCGGTAAGAACCTCCACTTTTCCCCTGTCTCTAGAAGCACGATGAAATTATTCTACTTGTTTTGAGTACTGGGAACCTCACAGACTCATTAGAAGAGTTTAAAACTCACTCAGAACCACATTTCTGCACAACTGACTCAAATAGTGGTAATGATGTATAAAAAACCACAAACAAAACAAACAAACCCAAAACAAAACAAAAACCCAAACAACATCAACAAATAATAAACAAAAACCACACAAAACAAAAAACACCAAGCAAAAATCCACAAAAATGCCCACACTACCTATAGCAAAAGGTTGTATCATTATTATCAGTTCCAGATCCTTGATTTCATGAGTGTATAGCTGAACATATATGTGCTAACTGTTGGTTATATCTCTTTTCCTCTCTACTTCCTCTGAGTCACGTGAATTACTAGTTGTCAAGTTGCTAAAACAGCTTTTTAAAAATTGAGACTATTTTTAGAACTAGTTATGATTTTTCAAATGGCATGACAGACATTTTCCAGCACAATTCATGTTAAGAGGCTCTGTGTAGGCATTGGAAAGTGTTTAAACCAGCAAATGTACTCATAATCAGCAAAAGATCTGAGTAGGATGAAACACTCCAAGAAACCATGCTTTGAGATAACAACTTCAGAGGATTCAAGAGTGCTTTTGGGAATTGGAAGTAGATTTATAAGTCAGGTCTTACTTCTCCCACTATACAGGACAGGGAGATCAAAGTAAGTAAACAACAAAAACCCGTCTTACTTGGCAGGTTCTTTATTAAGGTATTTCTTTCCCACATGTTTGAAGATTAATCTAGTAGAACAGATTGATCTAGAAGATGTAATTTTATATCTCTAAGTCTCTCAGAGCATTCAAATGTTAAATGTATGGGTTATATCATTATTTTGCAGCTATAACACCATAGCACAATGTGGGTCTCTTGATTCAGGATGCCAGCATGTTAAAACTTAGGCCTGCAGTCAGGAGACAGGCTTTTTCCAATATAAATTAAATCCAAGAATTTAATGAATAGTTCAAAAAAGACTATGAGGCCACGGTCAGGGGAAACACAAGCATATATCTAAGTGATACAGAGTATGGGGAAAGCCATAGTGTCCAGCGATGTACATGGACAAGAGCTAAAGATATTGCTGCCATCAGGACTTGCACAGTCTAGAATAGAGCTCAAAAGCAAACCTCAATATCAGGAAGCTGCAATTTCTGAACAGAAAGCTAAAAACACACTTCCAAAGAGTAAAGCTTAGTCACAGTTGAGGGTCCACATTTTACAATTATTATCCTAAAACTGGAAATTCTGCACAGCACTCCACAGGAAAATTACATGGTTCATGTTAGAATGGAAGTCTCTCTTTTATCTGTAGCTTTTTTCCTGTGCGCTCCTTTCTTTTAACTTCAGTCAGCAGCATCACACAGCATATCCTACTGACTTCTCATAGAAGACCAAATTCTGCTAAGTTGAAAACGCATTTACTCAAGGTACTTCCCCTGTGGTCTTTCTTCAAAGCTAGGGGAGAGACTTCACAGCATCACAGAATATTAGGAGTTGGAAGGGACCCTGAAATATCATCCAGTTCAACCCCCCTGCCAGAGCAGGATCACCCAGAGCAGGTCACACAGGAGTGCAACCAGGTGGGTCTTGAATGTCTCCAGAGTGACTGGAGACAGAATGACTTCACAACCTCTCTGGGCAGCCTGTTCGACTGCTCTGTCACCCTTACAGTAAAAAAGTTGTTTCTTCTGTTCACATGGAACCTCCTATGCTCCAGCTTGCACCCATTGCCCCTTGTCCTGTCATTGGCTGTCACTGAGAAGAGCCTGGCTCCTTCCTCCTGACACTCGCCCTTTACAAATTTATAAACATTAATGAGGTCACCCCTCAGGTACACATTAAAAGTGTATATACGGGTACACATTAAAAGAAAGAAGGA
>NW_010176738.1:85254-90455 GCF_000695765.1 Mesitornis unicolor | reverse complement strand
TATATGTATATATATATTTTGAGTTAATTTTCACTTGTGGTTTTTCTGTGCTCCCCTACCCAGAAAGCATTGACCTCTGAGATGGGAGTTAACAGTTGAATCATGTAATACTTTGTCAGGAACATGAAGTTTTATGGTAATTAAAGGAAAGCAGGCAAGAGACACAAGTTTTCCCTTGGGTGGGCCAGGTTGTTTTCAGTTCGGGTAGCAGAGGATGGAAAAGTGCTGTGGGAAATGGCCCTAGGGACATGCAATGGCCCTTCATCCTTGAGTGCTATGGGGGGGTCCTGCACAGGGTGCTACAAGTCTCTGCAGTGCCCATTTAAAATTTGATCTACAGTCGCACATAATTTTATTTAATTACACCCTAGAGATAAAAAAAAACCCAGTCCACAATACAAAAAAGCCTTATTTTTATTAAAAAAAACCCTCATGAAAATTCTTCGGTGTGACAAGGGCATCCAAATATCTAACTATGTAGTGATCATCATAAAAAGAGTGATTATATTAAAAAGAGATACTGAAAATCTTGCTGTCCTGTGGAGGACTGCAACAACAGGAGCAAGAATGCCCCAGGCCGCGGATGGAGGATGCTGCTGGCCAAACACAAGCCAGATTTTACACCACAGAGGCACAGCATCCATGTTTCCCAGTTTTGGCAGTGTCACCAGAGTGAGGAGATGAAGCAAATAAGATTTAACAAGCAAAGCAATATTTTTAGCTCTGCTATTAACGTGATAGAAGCTTACTTCTCCTCCTCGTTTAAAAAGCGGCAGTAGGACTAAGCGAGATCCCTGGCCCTGGTTTCAATTACACAGAGATTGAATCAAAACAGACTGCTGTGCCGTAAATATGAGGGGGGGCCCTCGCTGTACATCGTAAAATTGAATTCTAAAATTTCATGTTAAGAGCCTTGTCTTTGCATAATGGATTGCACTGCCATCTATCACGGTGACACTTACAAGTCACAGCTGAGAAAGTACTTTATTAGATTTTTATTTTTTTTAAAACAATTTTGATTTATTCTGGTTTCGCCATCTGTATAATAGACTGAGCAGAATCTCATGCCGATCCCTACGCTCAATAAAGCACCTACAGATATATTACAGAAATCCCTCACTGTTTTTAAGTTACGGCCAAATAGTGTCTCAGGGACTGCTCCCAATCATCTGTGTCTCTTAAACCCAAACCAAGCATCAGGGCTCTTAATGACCCTCGTCTCATCATCTCTCGCCTGATGTTGTTTAGAGCTGTTGGCCCGTTTTCATCACGGCTCTGATCAATAGCTGTGATGACACAGATATGATGAGCTGCGTGATTCCCTCCGGTCACCGCTGCTTAATGATTTTTCCAAGCTCCAATCTTCAGTTGAAAGGGAAAGAAATAAAATAAAAAAAAATAAAGAGCTTGGAGGAAGCAAACATTGCGGGATTTCTCGCGATGCCAAATTAGTCTTGCTCCTCTTCTCTCGGGCTGAGCACGCAGGATGCTGCTCAACTGCAGAGCCCTTGTGGCACTGGCTCGTGTCTTGGTTCCATCACGATTTTTCCTCAAAATGGAGCAAGTTTTGGAACCAGCACCAGCTACTGAGGGCTTGGTCCTCACACCAGGAGCTGCAGCCCCTGCTCCAGACTGCTGGACTTTCTCCTTCAAGCTGTGAGCCTTGGTCATGATCCTTCCCACCACCCTTCAGACTGGAGACAAGCCCAGGGGTCAAAGTAATTTAAGCTATGCCTTTGCATTTTGAAGGGAAACTCCTTTTGGTGGAGGTGCGAGTCCTCTCTTAAGCAGTCAAGAAAATGACTTCTCATAATCAAGCCATAAAAGCACCTGAGGCCACAGTGACATTTCCCTTGGTGATGGGTCTGGCATATAACTGGCCTTTAAAGAGCGTCTAGAGCAACAGGCTATGTGGGTTAGTGCCGTGGGATTTGCACCCAGGACCTTCCAGTCTTACAGAAGCAATGATCTGCTATCCTACTGCCCAAAGTTTGGGTAGCCATGGCATGGCCCCATGGGGAGGCAAATGGGGCAAGGCAAGGGCTGGGAAGGGGCTATAGGGCCACTGGTTGAGTGGAAATGCTTGTGGCTAGTAGAGTCCAGTCCCTCGAGGGGGCATGGCTCTTTGCAGCCCATGCCTGCAACTTCCACTGGAACACACTTGAGATCCTGTAGAAAAAGGAATTTTCACTGACAAAGAGGGAAATTTAAGGCTTCGAGACTGAAAATGTTTGTTTCTAATTTTGCCATCTAAGTGGAAGGGCAAAGCTTTTGCAGAGGCTGAGGATTCAGGAGCATAGTAGCTGCCCTTGGACAGGTTTGTCCCCAACACTAAACAGCCATCCCTTTTACATTTTTTGGTTAAAGGCTTTGATAAAGAGCAGAGCAACACATACATATATATACATTTACATATATATTTTTTCCCCGTTTTTGACATAATGTCCATAGTTCCTGCACTTGGTGCAGGTCCAGCAGAAGATGCTCACGGAACAAGCAGGCAGATGGGCGCAGTTGCATCCCATTGCTACTTCAGGACGCTGAGAAATGCAACCGGAGCTACCTTCGCCACAGCACAGAGCGGGATGGCTCCCGGGTCTAGGCAATGCCGTATGGGTGCAGCGGGACTGTAAGACTCTTGAAAAATGGGTGAACTCCTCAAAGTCATTAGCTCGTGTAATAACCTGAAGAGTCTGCGTAAGGCTGTCGAGGTGCCATCTCAGGCTGGCAGGGTTCCAGTAGGAATATTTCACACTCGAATCCCTTTCCTTGGCTGCATGGAAAGGTGGCCCATTTACTCTTGCACTACTCCTCTTCACATTGTAACACATGGATGGGGATGGATATAGGAAGCATCACTTCTCTTTGGAGCTGCTCAGATGGGAGCACTGTAAGTGGGATGCACATCAAGTTCTCACTGCACTGCAGGTCTTCACCAGGGGTTTGTACCTTTCGACCCAGCTTCTCATGGGTCTTTTTTGCTCCATGCAAACACTGTTTCAAACACTCAAAGCCATCACAGGGTTGAGGTTCTGGGAGGAATTTGTCCCTGGTGTGACTCGGGGAAAGGGAAGCAGGGATCTGGGTAGCCTTGGGAAGAGAGTGCTGCCTCCTTCGAGTAGGTGGCAACTGCTGGTTTGGCTAACACTGCCCCTAATCCCCACCAGCGCATCCTCGGGGCAACTAAGGCTTGCCAAGATTTTGGTACCAGCAATGCAGGCAGTAATGCCACGGCCTTTTAACCACCCCTGGCAAGGAGCTGCTGGAAGCGACTGCTCCCTTGCCAAAGCCTAGAGCTGGCCTGGCCAAGGTGTCTCCTCCCAGCTGGCGCTGCTGGAGCTGGATGCCCTTTGTAGCCCAGCTGCCTGTGATTCATTCCTGCCAAAGTCATAGAGGTTGCGTTCTGCAAGGGGTGCTTCAAAGTACAGCACTGGGACACCGCACCAGCTACATCACCCTTGCTGCAAGCAGAAGGGACCACCAGGAAATTAGGACCATACCTAATGGGGTGGGTGGCCCCAACATGGGTCAGCTCTGGGGCTCTGCAGCTGCCAAAACTCTGGCCATGCAGCCAAAGATATTAGGGACTGGGAACTGGAGGAGGAACAGTCTGTGGGGGGAACTTCCATCCCATCATCTTCCTCCTGGCAAGCACCTGGGAACAGACAGGCAAGGCAGATGGAGCTGGCAGCCGGCACCTATGGGAAAACTGTGATAGCTCTGGGACTGCCAACGTTTTGCTGCTCGAGAAGTGCATGGCCAACATACACCCCTGCTTTATCGTGGGGTCTGGAGCCTGCACAGCAATACCAGACTGTGCTGGAGGATGTCAGTAGTGGTGGCACGAGTGCAGAAGAGCTGGCTCTGGGGACATGGGGGCATTGCAGGGCTTCGAGTAAGGAAACAGCCTTGACATGGGTTTGTACATCTCGGGTTATCTCTCTGCAGAACCGGGAAGTGAAAACCAAAGTGGATGGAATAATTACAAATCAGGACTGGGCTGTTCTCAGAGAGACACGGTGAGAGCTCTTAGAGTCAGGACACGTGCAGATGTCAGTGTGATAGAAGAGATGTCTGTTTGGGACCAGGGCTGGCCATCTCCAACTCTAGCAAGAGGAGGGGTAACACCTCTGCCTGTGGGAATGGCCCTTGCTACCACAGGACTGTTTCAGGGAGGGAGGAGGATGCTACACTCATCTCCACATTCCCTTGAATTTCAAGGACTCCTGCAAATACCAGAGCACAGAGGTTATGTGAATACAAATTACATTAGCATGCCGAGTAACTTTGTCAGCAGTTTCTTATTAAAGCACTTGGTCCCCTCTGTCGTGGGCATTTCCATTCAACCTCCCCCTTCTTCACTGATAACAGTCAACTGGGCTCTCCCTTTAATTTGAGCTCACATAAGAAACAGTGAGAGGTTTGATTCCAACATTCCCCTCCTTGTCCCACCATGCACAAGCTGTTGCTACTTATTAAACATTTTAAAATCCCTGCTGCCAAAGTCCCCGGGAGACATTTATCTGCCATAGTCATAAATGACTTGCCAGCATGCTACTCAAAACTGCATTTCCCAGCCAATAAATACAAGCTCCAGAATCAGGAAAAGCAGGGCCTGGCGTGCTCTAATTTTCAGTGGTATGTCACTGGGATACTATAACTACTTTTAAATTCAAATCAGCTTCCTAAAAATTAACTGGTTTTATCAGATACAGCACAGTGGACTGTTAAACACGTAGCCTCGTGTACTGAAACACTATACATTTAATGAAGTTATGCCATTAGCAAATGTACAACATGGGTGCATTAAATCCACCTATAGAACAGCTCTACATATGAGAGAGAGGACTTATTTTAGCTTTTCTCAATAGAGCAGGAGTCCCTTTCTTGGCTTTTGCTAGGTTTTTTAACTAAAACCAGGATTTGCGCACACACAAAAAACCCCAAAGAGTATCTACTCTTATAATGAAAAAAGACTGATTTTTTTTCTTTTTTTATTCCAGTTCAGGAAGGAAGAGAATCATCTTGCAAGTTAATATAATCAGCTCCTTTGCCTCTATAATCTACTTCTGCTCAGCAGGAGCCCCCAAAAAACACTTCATGTCCCAAGTGAAATGTGAAAACTACTTGTAAGGTCTCTTTTGAGGCACATGATTTGGACGGTCGCTTTCGGAGGATCGGAATCAGCGCTGTCTTCCATC
>NW_010176738.1:76281-85223 GCF_000695765.1 Mesitornis unicolor | reverse complement strand
GAAGAGCTCTCCAGTATGGGCTCCTCATGTTTCGGGTGGAAGGCTATCTGTCCCTGCCCCAAATCAGAAAGGGTTAGGAGGACACAAGTTAGCACAGACACCCATTTCGCACTTCACACCTACGGACGTACGTTGACGACTCCCCACTTCAAATTCCTCACAAAGGGAGGGAAAAAACCAAACCAAAACGAAACAAAAAAGGGACAAGAGACAGTAAATCTCACTGTGATCACAGTACGGCAAAATATACCTTCTGTTCATTGCAAAAAATGTGTGAAGGCCAAATTAAAGAGAAAAAAAAAAGGTATGTTGCATGAGTTACAGTGCAACCGTATTATTCCTTCTCTTTCTATTTTCCTCCCCCCCACCTTGTTCAGTTTAGAAAAAGGATTGAGTACAACACAGTCAGGTAAGTGGCCACAAAAGAGTAGCTGTCTTTGGCAAGAAGTCACCGCATCGACCCTCTCTGTCACCTTCTGCCCATTTCGCTCTGTCTCATGAAGTGGATGTTGTTGGCGCTGTCTGAGAGTTCGGGGTACTGCTCCACTGAGATCACAAAATAGCCGTCGTAGCCCTGTACCCGGCCAGTGTTTAGCACTTGTTGCTTCTCCCCTTCTGTCCACGAGCGAATACCCTCCTCCCCATCCCGCAGTCTCTGCTGTTCCCGGGACCAAGCTTGGGCGACGGCGCGCTGTCGGGCCAGCTCCAGGACGCGGGCCTTCTCCTCGTCCAAGGTGGTCCCGTAGCGAGTGTTTAGGCACAGTGCACCGTACTGGAGCTGGATGTCCGTGTAACGTCTAGTCCTCCCACTCAGCACTGTGTTGATCTGGGACACCGTCACATTCACGCCGTTCTCCAGGGTCCTCCGCCCACCACTGAGACCCAGGATGGACAGGTCGCCATCCGACGGCCCTTGCTTAATGAAATAGTGCGTGTCCACCCCGTCGATGGTGAAGTGCAAGTTCTCCAGGTAATGGGCGTTGTTCAGGATGGCTGCGATCCTCCGCCCGTCCTCGTTGGCCACACTGATGATGTCAGTGGCCACGCGCCCGTCCTTCATGGCGAACTTGACGCCTTTGCCGAAGATAGAGCCCCCAGCGGCAAAGTTCTTGTTCTTCTTGACCTGCCGGCACCCGGCGATGCTGGAGCTATAGATCCGCTCAAAGCGCTCAAGAGTGACAAAGGCCTTCAGCTGCTTCTGCACTTCACACTGGACTCCCAGAATCGACTGAGCAGGGAGAGAAAGAAGAGAAAGACGTGTTAGAAAGAGAAGCCTGATGACCCAAAGGCATTATTAGCATGCTGAAGACCAGCAGAACATCCTGGAAACATCCAATAAGTAGCTCAATTTTTTTCCCCCATCACTTTTTTTTTTTCAGATTTTTAATTCTTTTTAATGGAAGAGATGTGTTGTCAGGTTATCCCCTGACAACACATGCTCATTGTTTCAATAAACTGAACTACATTTACTGTTGCAGACTGAAGGAATTAAAGGTAGAAAAGGATTTTTTGCCTCAGCGGCATGAGGGTCTAGTTTGGACTTTTCCACCTGACTTAGCACATGCAATTATTTTGTGCTTCAGTGTCGTTCATCTGTACATACCAGATCATTCATAAAGAATCTTGTGGCTGTGGTGCTTTACAAAATGGTTTCTTGAACCATTTTCAAAATAGTTTTTTTCCATAAGAAAGACTGAAAATACTTGTAAAAGTTCCCTCTAATTCAATTTCTCTTTGTAACTTCTTGTGCTACCTTCGAAAGCCCTGCATCATGGGTATGACCTTCAAAGCGGCTGTAACCCCGATATATCCCATTTCAACCTCGCCAGAGCAGGTTTTTTCAAAACTCAAGGAAGGCCCTAAACCCAACTCCTGTTTCCTGCAAACCCTCTACAATGCACCAGGCTCCCTGAGCAAGGGCCAGCCACGCCTGATGCTCGAGTTTTGGCTTATGCTGAAGCAAAACTGCTGAGAGACAATAGCTTGGATCATTTGCAGTCAGGTACAATACAAAGTCACTTTTGCTGTTAGGATATAATGGAGCAAGCACACAGCGAGTCAGCAGCTCATCATTACTGCAAAATGTCTTTGGAAGTGCTCTCATCAATTCATGGCAGCGCAGGCTTCTTACAGACCCCTGTTCACGAACAATTATTTGCTCAAATTTCACAAAAGCAAGAGGATACTACGAAAAAACTCTCTGGGCACTGCCAGTGGCTCAGTTCAATAATGTAATGACATCTAGGATTAAAAATAGGCTACAAAGAAAAGTTTTCTGCACTCCAATTATTTCTAGGAAATTTAACATCCATGGAGGATATTGCCTTAAACTGTCCACAAGCTAAAGGATCACATCATTCCCTGGGTGCGAGAAGGGAGGATACAGGCATTTCAGCATGGACCTCTCAACTAAGACTTGTAACATGGTGAGTGAAGGGAAATAAAACCTTATTTCCATGGTGGACATTTTCAGGGAAGGGTCTCAAAGCATTCAAGAAATAAAATAAAGGTTTTAGCTTCGCAACTCACTCAGAAGTTATGAGCAGTTTTGATCTGTAAAGAAGAAAACTATAAAGGAACAGAGTACACAAGTTCAAGAGCACGTTTTGGGTTGTAAAACATTAAAAAAGCCAGGACTGACTTAAATTCAATGTGCATAGCTCCTCCTTTCCCCCTTTTGATTAACAGCATAGTGGTTGGAGCAGGAACCAGGCACCTAAGAGAGAGGAGCTTTCTGGTTCTCCCCAGACTGCCTGTGGGGGTCTCACACGCAGCCTAGAGAGCGATATAATTAACAGACCGATGGGGAGCCAAACCCAGCTTCCCTGCCAACTGCACAAGTGCTCTAATTATGCAAAAAATTGATGTAATTAATGCAGGTGTCACCCATGATGGACGTGGAGCAATTAGGTTTCTAGGCTCCATGAAACATTTACTGTTCTAAATAAGTATATACTGCACAGGCTTTGGTTAGCTATTTCCCCTTCAAAGTGGTTTAAATGGGGAAGGTATTCTTCTCAGATGTATCTTATGTGGATTGACTCTAGGTGGTCCCACTACCCAATGCCACATTGATTTTCTAATTCGCCTCAGTGACTTTTACAAGTGATGAGAAAAGGCATTTCTCATTACTCACGCTGAGTCACCATTTGGTCTGAGCTCCTTCGCTCAGGGATGTAAATCAGGTTTTCTGTGCTACATTGAAATGTCCTGTGGTCATTTACATATCACCATCTATATATACATCATTATTCTTACCAGCAGTTGAGTGATAAGGAGTCCCTGGAATTAATTGCACCATCTACAGATTAACACCTTGGGGAAGGGAGCTCTGGGAGGTCAGACAGCACTGGACACAGGAGAATTATTCCTATCAGGGATCTCCCCCATTCCTGTTTTCTTTTGTCTTCATCACCTTATTCTTGATGTGCTGCAGTAACTCTAGTGCCTTTTCAATTCTCAGCAAATTATGAGGTATAGACCTGCCTTCAAATTAGGTTGCCCCAACAAACCAGTGGGTCTGGACACCACTCCCTTGTCTACAGGTACCTGATTTGTAACCGTATGTTTATACTGCTAAATATAAAAGAAATATTTTATAAATAACATAATTATATAAAATGTTAACAGCAAATACTGCTAAGGAGAGTGAGACACTGTATTGCACCTCTTATTCAAACAGGATAATTTTTATTTTAACTCCTGGTTTAGTTTTGGACTCCTCCAACTGTTATCTCCAAGACGTGTTTCCTAACTCTCCAGGTCATTTCTTCCTTGCCTCGGGGCCAGGAATTGCTCTTAGAATTCTTTTACTTAGTTGTAGAGATATACTCTAAAATGAGATTATGGAGTCTTGTGATGAAAACAATTGTACAACAAAGTATAAGAGTGGATGGTGTCCTTGGGTTTTCATTAATTCAGCATGAGATGGTAGGCTGGTTGGTACACACTGTGATACAACAGCTGTGCCATGATCTACCTTCCTCAAGCTCTGTAACACAGTACCTGGGACCTGCTGACCTGAGGTAACTTTCAGTTTTCCATTTTATGGTCAAATTCTCCATAGCTTTGAATTCTTGATCAGTAATTGCCCATCATAAAAGGAAATCCCAATTTTTAAAGGTTTTGGTTTTTTTACAATTTATGACCCAGTAATAGAACATTGGACCTATCCTTGATCTAGTTGCATACTGCCTTCACGATATTATATGAAGTCATACGATTTCCACAGCTCTACTGTTCATCTGGATGCCATTTAGAAAGAAAATAAGCAGCACCAACCCTGCTACTGGCAGGACTTGGAGGTTTAAGGGATTACACATTATCTAACAGCAATGGCACCATCATTTCCTGCCTAAGGTTGCCCCAGGACAACTGCCTTGTTGGTGTCCTCTTGGTCTCCATCCAGGACATCTCCTCCTCTATACTGGGAAAGCATTTCTCACGTTGCATGCATCTGCTCCTCATGGACATCGTGGCCAGTGTTGACTGCAGGACAGTTTCAGTTGCCCATACACAGATGTCTACTGTGATCTGAGATGCCCCAGAACGCCTTCAGCACCCACACAGGGCTGTGAGAAACTGAAGAGGCTCTGGGAAATATTTGCCCTTCTGGAGTAGCATCTGGAGGCCACTTTGCTTACCTGGCCCCTGTATAGGCAACTTTGCACAGCCCATGGAGCTTACAGTGCATTCAGCTTGGTCTAAAATTAAAGCCTAGCAGGCGGACAACCCTTTAAGTGAGCTCCAATGCCAGTATGAACTGGGTTTTGACAGACTACAGTGGGTGCACACATCTAGCACATGTGGAGACACCTACATCTACATGTCTGAGTCTTGAATTCAATCCTAGCTCCCAGCAGCTGATCATGTGAACTGGCCTTTGAGCTCCACTGATGAGTCATGAAAAATGGATTGTGCTGATCAACATTCTTGAAACTACAGGCAGCCGTGCTGGGCCACCAGTTGTTGCTCCTGAAGGGTACAGGTAATCCATGCTGTAGACATGAGGAAGTCCAGGAAACTCTACGGCATCTCAAATGGCACCAGCAACTGAGTTCATTGTAGATCTCAGCTGGCTATAATGGAAGCTTGGATACCAAGTTCACAGGTAGAGATTTAAATTTAGGTGTTTTAATCAAGAACAAAATCATGTCCAGAGGGTCTTCCACTGGGGACTGCTTACAGGCCTTCTGGGCTTTCCCCATCTTTTATCACTGCGGAAGTAGGAGACCAGACATGTGCAAAGCTGTAATGCTGAACATTATCATCACCTAACTATTAACTAATAACTAAATGCATCTCTGTTATCTTGAAAACAAGCACAGGATGACTTTGAAATAAGTTTTTCAGTGTATTTCTTTGATAAAAGAATGTATTTAGGAACAGCACTTTTCTAAAGAAAAAACAAATCCAACTGAGAAAAAAGCAGCCAGCAACAAATTCAGGCAAAACACAGTACAGCTTGCATGCTCTGCTGTGAATATAAAGGAGGTGGAGGCAAACAGATAATATGTAGTTCAAAGTATGTAGGCAGTGTATCCCTGACTTTGAAATTACCATTTCTGTTTCATCTTAGAATTCATTTTAATGAACTCGCAAGGAAGAGAAACAGAAAATTTCCATCCAAGGCTGCAGTGGCATGAGGTATTCTCTAAAAAAATGCTGCTGCTTTTAGCAACTGTAAACCAATGTATTATCTATAAAACCAGTTTTACGGAAGAAAGAAGGAAATTCAAAGTTATTTCATTTCAATGTTTGTTGCTAGATGTGAGTGACAAATAGGCTGGGTTTGTTTTTCCGCACAGTCTTTTTTAATCAGATGTCCTTAGGTGACATTTCACTTTATCTGGTAACAACCCATTGGAGACAAGAAAATGACCTTCATCATTTGTTCGCTGTTGCACAGAGCTCAAGAGAACGGCACATTACAGAGATCTCTGAATAGCCTCTTGCATTTTGCCGGCACCTCTTGAGGATTCGAAATACCACAGCCAGATACTATCATCTGTTGTTTTTAAATACCGCCTTCCAGTGTGAGACTGAAAGCTTTAATTTCCCATCAAGGATCCAAGATGTGAAATACGTGAACATGTTTCCAAGTTTCTCTACATCCTTGTGCCATTATACACAGATAGGTGTTTCTCTCACCACCATATGGCTTGCAATGCAGAAAGCCACTGCTTCCAAAAGGCTCGGAAGTTTTAACTTCTCTGAAATATTCTTGTTAACTCCTTCTTATTTACCCCCATCTCTCTGTTAACAAAACCATTCTTCAGAAATTAGCCTCTTCCCTCCATTCCACCTCGCCATCACCTGAAGATGAGTCCCCATTTGGGTGTCCCTCACCAAATGGGAGAAGTGTAGGAGGAGCCCATCAACCACAACAGCCTGTCAGGCACCTACCCATCAACACTGCATGCTGGTTGGCTGACAGGCAACACACCTGCTTAGCAACCTGCCAATCATGAATGGAAGTGGGACAACGGAGGTGCTTGATTGGTCAGCAAGGCCAGTGCTGTAGATGGTGATTGGTTGGCAATGAGCAAAACACAAGTGCTAACTCTTGGGCGTAGAGGACAGGTCTCTCCTCCACCCTGCGAGTGTACACAGCTGCAGGGGGATAACAAAGCTGAGCTCATCAAGCAGATTTCCATCTGTGGGGAAATAAGAGGATTTGCCTTCTTCTCTTGCTCACGTATTTTCATAAAGCTTCCAGGGATTAATGTCTTTGAGACTTCAACTCCTTTCCCCGCATCAGATCCAGTGAAAACTGGCCACTGCTTTTGCAAAACACAAGAGTAGGGGCTGATGGACAGACATACAGACAGCATGATGGCCCAAGCCCAAGACAAAGCACCTGCCATATGAGATTGTCCTCCCTGAATGATGAACACTGGCAGAGCCAGTCCCCAGACAGATTGTCCTTGGGAGAAGCTGTGCCAGAAAGCACAGTCCTACAGCTCATTCCCTGGCTGAGCATCCCAGAGCATACCTTGCCTCCAAAATGCCGCTTCAGAAGGGATGCCAAAAGCTGTTCCCCCAGCACAGCCTGTAATGGGCACTGCAGGAAACAGGACCTTTCCTGGAGGCACAGTGCTCACGGGATGGAGAGAAGGATAGTTAATAATATGATGCATTTATAATGATATAAATGCCAATTCCAAAACACCCATCCCTGCAAATGGAGTTGTTCTGGCTCCAGCAACTACTGACAGTCCAACAAGACAAAAGGAAAGAAAAAAAGGGAAATTGGATTCAGGTGGAGCAGCTTCACAATATGCCAGAGGTCACCCAGAGTCCCCTGGTGGCCAATAACACTGAACTTGTTCAACAAACAATTTAGTGACAGCCTCACGGTCATGGGGAGGCGCAGGGGACAGTGCTGCACAACAGCGGATTGGATTTTAAATGTCACTTCAGAGCTGCAGGGGGTTCGTGCAAGGTTTATGACACACTGGCGGTTTCTGTGCTGGTGGATGCTCAAAGTCAGAATTATCCCTCCCATCTTCCAGCCCTGCAAGGCAAGTACGAACAATGTTTTGGAAGGAGATGCTAGGGCCCTTCGGTTATGCACTCCGAAGAGGCACGAAGCAGCCATTTATGAGGCGGCAGTTGCTTTGCTGTTGTGCTCTTGTTATTCACTCCTCTCCGATAAAAGAACTGACTCAGTCTGCTGGGCCACAGCTTTGATCAGCGAAGTCAGCGGAGTAACTCAAATTTACTTTGGTCTATTGCAAGGAGCTATGTGACCCAGAAACCAGGGATAGGAAGACATGGAGATGAGAAAGCTGTGGAACATAATTCAGTGAGTATCCCTGGATTACAAGCAGGATGGGCACTGTCCAGGCTGCTTTTAAAAGACAAAAGATCTGGAGCTTACTCCATATGCTCTAGAAGACCCTTTCACAGTTTGATCAGTCTTTCTATTGGCTTCCATTTAACTTTGTTTACTTCTGTCATTTGCTATGTGAAAAGACTAAATTTAGAGCTACGTGAGCCAGAATAAAAGTTTATATTTTCTACCACATGCTTCATCAATAAATACAGAAGCAATCTGTAAGAAGGAGGGCTGGAGTGTGTCTGGGAGTGTGTATGTGTGGCTGGAAGGGTTGGGAGCGAACAGAACTACATGTGAAACATCAGCACTGAATGCACGGATAGGCTTAGGAGAAAATGGCTCATGTGAATGAATTTATTTCATGCAAATATATGCCTACAATATGCTGGGTGTGACAGAAAGGAAGGGAATCCTGCTCTATGGCATTTGAGAGCCACTCACTATCACAGCATGATCCTGCAACTGTAGACTAAAATAAAAATGTTCATGTTTTGTTGCTGTTGTAACACAGGGGAAGAATAGGAAACAACCTGCAGTGGTTAAATCCCACTTTCAACACTATGGGTGTAAAGTGACTCATCTGGAAGCCTTCTTGTACCAAGCAAGTCCCTGCAGAGTCCTCACTGCAGCTTCCTGCTTTCAAAACTTAAAGGGAAGATGGAGATTTTATTTTGTTCCTATTGCTCATTCAGGCAGATTCACATAAAATGGGTGGATGGGAGGGAGGGCTCCTTGGTTTTATTTCCAGCTCAGCTGCCTGTATGAGCAAGTGTCAGTCTTCATCCCAAAATGTCACTCATGTTGCTCGGCTATTCAATAAGCCTAATAATAATAATGAAGTAATGATAAAATAATGATATAATAACGATAATACCACCACCACCACCAATAATAATATCTGTTGCAGTTCTGTGAGAGTTATTATCTACTGCACATAATAATTTAGAGGCAATCTTTTGTACGGTCTCTGAATGAACTGTCCCTGTTTGCATTCTCCTGTACAGCTTTGCCTGGGGACACCGTGTCACATCAGAGAGAAGGAAAAATCCCAAGGCTATTTCTCATTACAGAAATAATCTCTATTAGCATTTTATTGTTTAAT
>NW_010176738.1:53425-76250 GCF_000695765.1 Mesitornis unicolor | reverse complement strand
GAAAGAGAAACAAAGAAGAAGTCTGAGCTTCAAAACAGAACCGAGTGACTGCAGCGTAATGATTTTCAAGCATCAACTCAGCCATGGTAGCAAAAGGCATAGGTCTTTTGGTCCCTCTCTATTATAAAGTGATATGTCTTAATATAAATCTCTTGTTGAAGTTGAAGCTAGTACACTTCAGCTTGTCTCCACCACATCTATGAGGCTGAGTACCAAGGATGGGCTGACACATGACTATTTTATTAATCCACACTATCTCGTTCATACCTCTGAGCGATACCTTTTGTGGCTGGGGAAATCTGACACTGTATTTTACCTTCTGGTTTACTATGTGTACAGGACCTCAAGAATCTGCTGTAGGACAGTGAGATTTCAGCAGACTCTTAGATAAAGAGGCTAGGATGGCAGCTGGGATCACTTCCACTTTCTACCGTTATCATTTTATTAGCAGAAATGTTAAGAGCATATCCTGATCTCCCCCAAAAAATTGGTGCCTCCCTGCTCTCATGATCTTTGAATACACAGCAATAGCAAGTAGGAATTCAGATTGAAGAGGATTCGGATTAAACCAACGAAAGCAACCCCAGAATAAAATCAGGCTAGGAGATGAAAGAATATCCTGACTTTTTCAAGGTCACACAACTGATAAGCAGTAGGGCTGGGAGTAACCCAGGGTGCTCGGATCCTGCCCCTGTGTGCTAACATTTAACAGCGCTGCCTCTGCCTTTCAGCTGAGCAATTCCCAACAGGAAGAGAGGGGGAAATGATTGGGCTGTAAAAGCTTTTTCTTGCCAATTCCACCATTGAATCTTGTGCCAGCATCTACTGAAATGGTTTGTGATGCAGGCCTGGTTTTAAAAGCAGGACACGGTGACTTGGGATTAAACCCAGTCAGGTAAAATGAAAGTTAACTATCAGCTAAAACTTCTTTCTGGCAAGACCCACTGCAATGCAAAACTGTTTCCTAGGGTAGTGCTGGGACTTGTTGTTTAAGACATTTTAAACCAAACTGAATAAATTTCTAGAAAAAAAATCTGTAGAAAATGACTCTGTATCAAGATTTGGGTTTTTTGCTTCCTGGAATCCTTGATGCAAAGGTCCTGAACATAGCTTGCAATATGTTGTAATATGGTTTTTTGCAGGAGAAAGAAACAGTAACATACCATTACATTGAGCAACCATCAGAAAACACCCCAAGAAAAAGCACCATGGACGTAAGGAAATTTCATTACTCTAATGGGAACTGACTTGCTCTTAATCTCCCAGTGTATCTGGGAGAACATGCTGATAGAGGTTTTTTAATAAAGATTGCAACTGGATAGTTTGTTGATAAAGGTATGAGATATGGTATGAAGTTGCACGGATCACCTTGCTGTTGTCCCATTCTTGGGTTTTCATCTGTGTGTGGATTAGCTCATAGGACGGCTCCATTGCATCCATGTCTGGCTTGGGGTAGCCAGGGATGACGTTGTGCAGCTGGAACCCAAAAGTGAGCAGCCAACTGTTGACATCTGCAAGAGAAGAGAACCATAAATCAGATTATTTGATCTCTCAAGCAAGGTTGCCCGGGAGAATGGCGCAGAGGAGAACCCTATGGTGTCTGGCACTGAAGCAGTCTGGCCAAAATGATGACCACCTACTTCGTGTGAAGAGCGCAAATCTTAATGGTGCTTGAAAGAACCATGTGCCAAGGCTGGGCTTTCCATCTCCAACCACAGTCTAATTCTGAAACAGAAGCTTTGGCAGTGACCAAATGACCCAAATCAAAGCCAAATCCATGTCTGCCCTACATCAGCAGGCACCAGAGGCTCACTCTAAGGTAAGCAGGAGAAACACAGGAACAACAATGCACTAATGGAGGCTGAGATGCTCCAGCTGAATGGGAGGTGTTGTCCAGTTCTACCATCAGCTTTGACCATCTCAGCCTCAATACTTCTCATCCTGAGGCCTCTTGAAGGGTCTGCAGGCTGAAGACTGAATTTAGAGCTATGTAAGCCAATAGCAGGATATCCAGCACAGACAGCACGGTCCTTTGGCAGCCACTCCGGCAAGAGGCCTTGGACATACACTCTGCTTTTTCCACAGCATTTCTACCTCAGCCCTTAGTTTCTTGGCATTTTTCGTAAGAAGGTGTAGTTTGAGTATTAAACCAGTGTAAAGTCACATGTCATCTTTTATAGGGACATTTAAAATCAGCCTCCACACTGCCTGCAAGTTACATTATCGTGCAAATAAGTGCACAGTTAGAAGACCTCTGTGCTTGGGTACCTTTCACAAATGCCTTAGAAGTCCATGAATGGTGAGAAAACCGCTTGATGCAAGCAATAAACCATTGTTCTGGCAGCAAAAGGGGCACAATGGAAACCCCAGCCATTTGGGACATCATTCCTGCATTCAGGACAGTACAGATGGCAAAGTCTTCTCTGATTTAGATTCACAGCTATTAGGAATAACAGCTGCATGTGAATCTGCAGGAGGAAATAATGATGAGGCTATCTGGCTAACTCCTAGATCCGCTTGGGATCAGCATTGCTTCCCCCTTTAACTCCAGAGTATTTGATAATCTCACCTTGTTTGTCTTCACTGAACTCTAGAGAAGGACACACCTGCTACAATCCTCAAGTAACACTGTGTGCATTTGGCACACAAATAGCAATTGGAAGAACAAGAAAGGTATGAAGCTGAAGTTTAATATCAGCTCCCCGGGGTTCGAAGTGTTTTGGATGTAACTGGGATTGTGCTGGTGATTGCTCTGCTTCAAGCTCGACGTGCAAGGGGCTTGATTTTCATTTTGCTAAACTCAAAAAAACGTTGTTGAAGCAATCTGGAAAAGGGATCGATTTAAATAACCAAAAAGGCATCTTTGAACATTTTTTCTCTGTTCCCCATGAGACTAAATGTGTGTTTTGAAGAGCTGGTTGGAAAAGAAATTACGGATGCAAGCGGCAAATAAGGCACTTCCAGATGACTGGAGAACCAGGAGCCAAACAAACACACTATCTGTTGCTTGTTTTCTTACAGGCCAAAATGTTGAGATTGGGCAGATGTCCAAAAAGCCCTTGCGACAATCCGTGTAGAAGGGGGAGGATTTCTGTAATAAAAACACTTCTGTTCACTCAATGTACAGATTGTTTTTGGAGTGTCTTTGAAAGAGAGAGGTTGGGAGGAGGGAGAGAAATTAAAAGGCTCAATTGATTATTTTTTTGCTTAACGCTAAGCCAGCCTGCTTTCAAATCCTTCTCATCTGAAATGAAGACCTTTGAAATCTATAAATTGTGGACCAGGTGGTCAGGAGAACAAAGTAAAACAGTGAAGGTCGCATTGGTGCAGGAACCATTTTCCAAGCACTTCACAAATGTTAAAAAGAATACAGAGCAGGGATGCTGAAAAATATGTAACGTGTCTGCAAAGATTCAAGATAGGCTTTTTTAAGATACTTCTCAGAAAACTGACTTTCAAAACATTTGCAAACAGGAGTTTGTTCTTTTGGGGAAGAGGTGTTGGAATACCCAGAGCAAAAATAAAACAACCCAAAAACTCCAAACATGGGAGGAAGGTGTGGAGCTGAGAAAACAGAGGGGAAAATATTAATTTGCCAAGAGGCAGTGACAACTTTTTTGACAGAAAAGTACATTTCACATCACAGAGTTTTTTTTCAGCTACAGTAACCCTGCCAACACATTTCACAGTAAATTCATTTGAGGCCAAAGAAAAAGAGTGCTTAATGCAGACACATGTAATGGAAATGTCAGTTGAATCCATCAGGATTGCTGAAGCTGGCAGCAAAGCTCTGCACCATGAAGTGTACAATCACTAAAATATTCATGTTTAACTATGGGCCTCTCAAAAACTGAATACCTGCTTCTCCTGCTCTCCCCTCCCCATGCCTCAAATTTGTACCCACGAGCTCAGAAGCCTCATCGCTGGAGGCCAAAGTGTGAGTCATTTGCCTGTGTCCTGGGTGCTGAGCTCCTCTAAGGACAGCGGGTCCCAGGGTGGGGATGGAGGGAAAGAGAGTGGTTCCTGTGCCCAAATCTGGGCAGATTTGGTTGTGGTGACAAGGACGCACTCATCCCAGATCCTACCCACAAGGTGCTGGAAAGCTTCAGCAGAAACAAAAGCCAGAGCAGTAGCCTTGCATCATGGCACCCAACTTGACCCATTGCTTCCATGCAGTGGGAAAGAAGAAACTTCAAAAAAGTATTCGGGCTCTGTATTCTTGAAAAACTAAAAATAGAACTTTTAAGACCATGGAAAAAGTTATTCGGTGCATATAAAATATTAAAGTATCAGATTCGGGCATCTTGATGCTGTCATCAGAGCTGGGTGGGAAACTGTTCACCTGTTCCAAGGCAGGATGGAAAATTTTGTCCCATCTTCACTTGAGCAGGAAAATAAAAATCTGCTAATATGTCACAAAGCAACTGTTCAAAAACTACATCAGTTCAAGACAACAATTTCAAAGTAAGATCTTCCATTTTGGTTTTGACTCCTTAATTTTTCTTTTCCAGTTTTAAATCATTAGTTTACACTTAACTTGAAAAGGCTGAAAACCGAAAAGCAAGTTTTCTTTTAGGCTCTTCTGGAATTTGTCATTTAGACAATTTTGAGAGCTGTTTACAACATTTCTGCTGAGAAAGCTCTCAAACTCAGCCCTCTCCCATAACCAAATTCAGTTTTGACAAATGAGCATTTTCTGATAGGGAAAAGTTATCTCAACTTATTCCCTGCCAGCCTTAATTATCAGAGTGAGGCCAACACACAGGATCTTAGCCTGCATCTTTTGGCATATTTTACTTCCCTCATGGCATCATCTTCTCAGCTCTGGAGAAAACAGCTTTTCATTAAAAAAAATACAATCTCATCCTTATGATTATTGCAGAAGAACCTGAAAGCATGAATCCTAATGGCTAGAAAAACAAGTGCAATAGAACAAACCAGGATTTTTATTTTGTAACTTTTTTCTTTGCTATTAAGCCAGTCTCATAACTTAGGGAAATGTCAATATTGCTGCATATGTGAAAGTTGTGATACATGCAGCAGGAGCATTTAAAAATTAATTCTATCTCCTTAAGAATTCTATACATTTGATTTGTGATTGTGTCGTTTGGTTTTCCAATGGGAATTATACAGAAAAGAGTCCCAGGAGAACAGTACTCTCAAACATTGCTACCAGTGTTGCAAAAAGTATGAATATAGGAAGCACATTTAACCTACAGAATTATTTCTGTGTAAAAAATATACATAGAGCTCACGTTATTGCTGTTCTACAAAGTCCCAAGGGAAGCAGTTCAGAGGTTATGTCAAGCTGTGGGGTAGGTATGCCCTAAAATCTGGCCTTTAATTCTAGTGCACCTGCTTTTATTGACTTTTAGTAAAAACTGTTAATTCTGTGAGGCAGATTAACTTTGAACTACATGGTTACTGCAGTGTGCTCTGAAATGGCTGACTGTGATAAAAGGTTTAAGTCACTGTTGCCATTCTGCTAAAACAAATCTGCATGTCATTTGTTTAGTCGCAAATAAATCTCTAGGCAAAACTGTGTAAACAGAGCTGCCCCTCTGCAAAGAGAAAGGTTATCAGGAGATTAATTGGTAGCTAAACTTGGGATATCTGAGGGAATGATGAACTGGAAGCAAAATAAAGAGAATGAACACTAAGGAAGAGAAAAGGAAACAGGTTTGGGAATTACAACCTCCATCTATGCTAATGAATTCAACATGCCCAAAACATAGGGGTCAACTGGCAAAGAAAAGCTTGCGTTCATTATATTAAACATTGAAAAACCTCATGGTGACCAGGATACTGAGAGAGAAGAAACCTATCCACTGATTGCAAGCTGCAAATACGTTAATTAATTTAAATGTCTTACCTGTCATGTAACATTTGATATCCTGAGAGTTGCTAATGGGATTGTTGTTTTTGAACATATACAGGTTGAAAGGCATTATGTTATTGCTACTCAGGTGCTTCCACATATCGTGGTCTGGACTCGTCCACCGACCCGCTAGCACATCATAGTCCCTCCGTCCCATGTGGATAAGCTTTGTGAGGGGGTCATACAGTCCTCCATGGTAGCCAATGATGATCTGGAAGTTGGGATTGGTGTCCATATAGATCTCCCCATATGCTGTGTACAGTATCTGCTTGATCATTAAGCCAGTCCCACTGAAGACAGCCAAAGGAGTGCCAATGTTATCGCAGGCTATGTAGAATTCATCACCGCTGCTGAGCTCCATTGCAAAGAGGTGGCCTTGGAGGTCATAGTAGAGGGAGGTGATTTCGGAGCTTGAGTGGTTGTATAAATGGGTGACCTTGGTTGGGCTGGTCAGGTCTGCGTAGAAGAACTGCAAGTGATGGCCGTGGCTGGTTTTGCTAGAGACTCTCCTTCCTAGGCCATCATAGCGGTATTTCACACTCCACCCACTAGCTTTATTGTAGGCTTTGATGAGCAGACCAGCTGAATTGTACTCAAAAATGTCATTTCCTCTTTGCTTCAGGAAGCCGTCTTCATCCATTTTGTACTGCACATCCCCCAGTCTTGTAATCCTATCCCTGAGGTCGTACCTGAGTGGTGTAAGGCGGGCACTATTCCCTGGACTCAGCAAATGGAGGTTCCCATTTAGGTCGTAGCTGTAACGCCAGAGTGGTTTGTCATTGATAGACACAGTCTGCAGCTGTCCATCAGCATCATACTCATATGAGTACCTAGTTGTGTTTGCATACGGGCCAACCTTCAGCTCTTTCTTAACCACTCTCCCCATGTTGTCGTACTGCACAGTCATCCAGTACATGAGGGACCGGAATATCTCGTACTGGACCTCCTTCATCCTGCCGTAGGCATCAAAATGTTTAGTGTGAGTCATGACAGCAGTGGTGATAATCTGGTTGATATCGTAGTAAATGACTCCGAATTTACCAAATTGCTCAGTTTTGCCTGACACATCATCGTACCTGTAGAGGTCAATGGGTAAAGGTGTCTCGTTGATGACTGCCTGCATGCTGGTCACCCGAAAGCTGTTGTCATAGTTATAGTCAAAACGTGCATTCACCATGCCTTCTTCAGTGAAGCGGAAAATCTGTCGATCAATGAGGGGTCCTATCTGCCTGTATCTGATTGTGCATGTGAACCCTTCATTCTGCAAGTTGATTGTCTTCAGCATGCCAGCAGTTTCGTCATAGGTGAAACTGATCTTTGTGGTGTCGTAGAGCATCTCGGCCAACTTGGACAGCTTCCCATACTTGTAGATGACACGTCTCCCTGTCCCCAGGTACAAAGTGTGGAGGAGCTGCTCATCCTCTGTGAAATCCTGAATTACTGAGGCATTGCCTTCCGGAGGCCGGTAAATGTTCCTGTAGTAACCAATGGAACGAATTGTTTCTAAAGTCTGACGGGCAACGTTGGGCATGGTCACTGATGATAACCGGTCGTTCTTATCAAATTCAAAGATGTATTGTCTCTGGCTGTGAAGAAGCAGCACCATGGACTGGATGGGAAGGAGAAAAGTAGAGATTATATCCCTGGTTTTCAGGCAAAATTACACTCAGCTCTCACAAAACCTGCAAGATTCTCCAATCCGAAGAGCAGGGCAAGTGAGATAAATCTCTGCACCCACAGGAGTACATGGTGAGAGCTGCACAGCTCATTGAGTATCCTTGAATAGGAGTGGGTCAGAGGAAGAAGCAGTTAATGCAGTGAGGAAGGTCAGAATGCTCAGTTGTTCGAATCAATACTCTGTAGCTAGCTGTATCTACCCAAACACCTGGGGCAATAGCTTTCACAGACTAAATAAATAAAATTGGAGAGCGACTTAAACAATGCTTGAAAAAGTAACCTCCAACACTTTCCAATGCCCAATTAATTCATTTTGTCTCCATAGCTTTCATTACTCTCTTACTGAAAACTTCTGTCTGCATGCTTATTTGTTCTGGGATTTCTTTTGCATATAACAATCAATCCACACAGATTGTATAATACAAGAGGCAAGTCAATACCTTTTGCTTTATAAAAGCTATGTTACTGTAGTTACTTCCAGCCCAAGGTATGCAGCATATGGATCTATAGGACATTAGGCAGGGTAATGATGAGTGGTAATACTCAGAAGAATTTAAGTCCCAAGCACAGAGTATAGGCTACAGAAAATATTGCAAAGTGTGCTACAATGGTCCAGCTGGATTTATGCCTTGTACTTTTTATTACATGTATTTTCTACAAAGCAGGAGTGGGCCACTCAAAGAAAACAAGATGTCAGACTGTATGGGCTGTTTTCACATGGAAAATCCTACTGTAAATTCCTACTGTTCACTCCTCTGACTTTACCTGAAGATATTTTACATTGCAGCTAGTTCAGCAAAAGAATGTTGTGCTAAAAAAAAAACCAAATGCCAAAGCTTCACAGCATTAAGACATGCTCTCCGTGCGACTGGGAAAGAATACTGCCCTCAGGGGAACTTCTCAGGCTATTTTCAACTGCTTTTTGGTAGTTTGGTATCAATGTCACTGTGTGCACCTTGGTGTAGGTATAATACATGGAAAAGGAGTATTGGACCATAAGGATCATTAATCAGCTGATGTGAAGCAATGCAGCTGTACTGAAGTCAAAGGAATAAAGCCCATTTGCACCAAATGCACCATCTCTGAGCAATTAGAGGAATTTTACCTTCTCCAGGTACGTGTAGCTCCATGATTTGCCATCAGCAAAGATCCTGGATGTAATTCTGCCAGACTGATCGTACTCCATCCTCTCTGACATCGTGCCCCTCTGAATCCCTGCAATGTGTCCTCCTGGAGAATAGGTGACATTGACGCCGTTCAGCCTGCTGCTGGGTGACCAGAGACTGGGCCTCCCTGCCTGGTCGTAGAGGATGCGGAGCGTGAACTTGCGGTGGTCATCATAGATTTTCTCTGTCCTTGTCACACGATCGAAGTCGAGGGACAGGAGGTTTCTGTTGTGAACCTACAGGAAAGAGGTGGAGAATTAGGAAGCTGGAAGCAGTTGAAGTTACAAAGACCAGGCTTGTTTAACCAAAGACCACACTGGAGAGCATCCAACTGTTCATTACTTCTGGATAAGAGGCAATTTTCAAAGCACAGAGTTGTCCTAACATTGCTTCTGTTGGTTTCAGTGAGGAATGAGGCAGAAAAACGGGGTATTTGTGAAACATCATCATGGTGAAGGAAAACCTAGGCAAAGCAAAACCTAGGCTTAGGATTGCTACAGCAGGTATGATTACAGGTATGATTATAGACCTACAGAAGATGTAATGCCAACTTGTTGTGGAGAATATTTGCAAGGTACTCTGCTTATCAAACTTGGGATACATAGTCTTTTGCTTTCATGTGTGTCAAAAAATACTTCTAGAAAAAAAGGGGGATTTTGTGTCAATGTAGTGGAAATCAAAGCTTTTCTCTAAGTTTACTGAATATACTGCAGGCACTGGAGGTTAAGCCTTGCCCCTGAGATGAAATATGGAGGCCTTGACCACGGCAGATGTTGCACAGAGCAGGAACTTTCCTGTGAGAGTGGAGTTTTTGCTTCATTGTCCTGGAGTTATTCAGTGCTGCATAATTACACTCCTGTTACCTCCACTGCCTCTGCATTTCCAAAGATCAAAGGTATCCACTTCAAAGGTAGGAGCAGGAATACATTTTGATTCAAGGATCGTAGTGCACAGCAATACAAAAAAGGAGCTGATAATACAACTCATGTTTAGCTGCATGTGCAAGGGCACTTACAAAGCCACATCACCACAGTGGCAAAGTACTGAGCAAGGACGACAACTACACATTCCCAACACGAGCTTGCCAGTGAAGACAGCTCTTTCGCTGTCCCACCACTCTTGAAACTCTTTCAGCTGGTGATCCCCTCTTTTCTAGGGAAACTTGCAGATTCCTATTGGTCGAATTTCAAACTCCAAACAGCTAACTTGGTTTTCAGTTCCCTTTGCAAGCCCTTCAGCAGCAGTCAATAAAGCAGAGTTTGCAGGTTGCTACAAGGTCTTCAGACCAAGTTAAAACCATTGCCTTCTCCTCCTCTGGGTAAACCTGATACTCCTGACCCGAGTATTGTTCTCAGCCTTGGTTCAGCTTTGATCTTGGCCATTACTTCAGGGTAATGATTGAATTATATGAATCAATATGATTGAATTCCCACTATATTTTGAGGGATGTGGGAGTATCTGAGAGTTAAACAGCAAGAGAAAGGATGGGGTAGGTCCAATGGAGAAGGGGTTCCTCAGCTTTGGAGGAATAGGAGAGGGGAAGTCAGGGCTGCTGTGTGAGCAGGCATCTGTGCTGACGTCTAGAAATTGGGGATGCTGCAAACTCAGAATTCAGAAGAAGGCATCTCAGGATCTGAGGCTGGAAGAGGCAAAAGCATGACTGAGAAAACGAGTTTGCAAGCTGAGGAGGTGCGTGGTCAACTGAGAGAGAAGGAATTGGTGCCGTGATGTAAGTGTGAAGATGATGTAAGAGGAGGCAACTGCAACAGTGATTTTCAACTTATGAATAACAATGGTAAAAGGTGGGTATGACTTGAGGAAACAAACATTTTAGATAATGCTCCATTTAAATATGTGTAAAATAGAATGTAAATAGGCAACGGGAGAAGGAGGGAATCAGCCAACAGCCTGCTGTAACAGGCAAGCTGGCAAATAATTAAAAAGGTATCAAAACTCTTAAGTACAGATGCACACATGTAACTAATAGAGCAATTTGATACCTTGTAGGTGCTTGCTGCTATAAATAGAGAAACAGAAGTGGCAATTGCTTGCAATAAAAAAAGCAATGCAGGAAGGAATAGCATCTCTGCTCTCCATCTCTTCACAGGGCAGCTGCAGCTTCTTCTGCTCCTGGTCCCTGCCAAGAGAGCTGGAAAGAGCTCATCCAGGGCTGGGACAGTAACCCAGGCTGAAAGTGGCCTCCCTGATCCGTGCAGCAGTGCCATTGATCGAGCTGGAAGGATCAAATTACAGGTCCCAGGATAGCTCTTATGCTCAGTCCAAGTCTCTGTATCCCATTACTGGTGTCCTAAGTCATTCCAACCTCCCCATGCTCTGGTAAGCAACTTCTGCAGGACTAGTTGGAACCAGGCTCCCTTTTCAAGATGGTTTTGGGGTTGTTTTTGTGTGGTTTATATATATATGATTTGCTTCCTCCTGCTCTCTCAGTGTAATGTCTTTTCTTTCTGAGAAGTGCTGCAGTGCCATCAGCCACCCCTCAAGGTGATGGGCAAAGTGAACCCCACTCTGCCAGATAGCCTCTGAACAGGAGCTAAATCTTTTTTTTTCATCCTTGTTCAAGGACATGCCTTGAATAGAAGTGAATTTTCTGCAAAAGCACTGACAGGGCTGCAGGTTTCAGTCCAATAACTGTGCTTTATGGTGAGCAGCTAAATAAGGTGCCATCCTACATCCCAGCATTGTTATCCTGGAACAGGGTCTGCAAAGCTCCTGCAAAAATCTTTTGCCCCTCAGAGTGTTTGACAAGGCTTGTGATCAGCACAGGACTGAGACAGGGTGAATTTAAATCCACAGTATATTGACCTCCCCTCTATATGCAAGAGACTAAATTTAACCCCAAACTCACATTTCACAGCAATTCAATCCCCTAGTTTGCTCTGGAAAGGCAAGTACTTAAATATGCCACTATCTCTGATTTCTGCAATGCTTCCTATGGAGCTGCTTTAGCTTAAATTATAATCCCAGAATCACAGAATATTAGGAGCTGGAAGGGACCTCTGCAGATCATCCAGTCCAACCCCTGCCAGAGCAGGATCACCCAGAGAAGATCACACAGGAACACATCCAGGTGGGTTTTGAATGTCTCCAGAGAAGGAGACTCCACAACCTCTCTGGGCAACCTGGCCCAGTGCTCTGGTACTCTCACCGGAAATAAGGTTTTCCTTATGCTTAGGTTGAACCTCCTGTGCTCCAGTTTGTGACCATTGCCCCTTGTCCTGTCGCTGGGCAAAACCGAGAAGAGTCTGATCCCAGACAGACACCTCCTGACACTCACCCTTTAGATATTTATAAGCATTAATGAGATCCCCCCTCAGTCTCTTCTTCTCCAGACTAAACAGCTCCAGCTCTCTCAGTCTTTCCTGAAATGGGAGCAAACATGCATTGATCTTCTTGGGAGCACAAGAGCAAAGAAGTGAAGATTTCTCATGAGAACACTCTGGCAACCTTCAGGAGAGGAGAGCAAACAATCCTTTTGCAATGAGAACTCCAGGAGCCAACAACATCCACGTGATAAATGGCCGCCTACAAAGCAATTTCCCTGGTGAACTGCTAAAAACGTTGGGGTGGCCATATCCAGGCCTTGACACCTTACAGAAAATGTGGAGACAACACTGGAGTGTCCTCGTTAGTCAACACACCGGGAATGGTTAGCCATATCCCAGGAGACCTTTCTGGTCATGCCAGTTCTGGGCAGTGTCTGGGACACTCGGTCCTGATGCCACCATGAACCTGCTGCCAAGGTCTTGGGAAAAACAAAGCAAATTACAACAGGAGTTTCCACAGTTAAATAAATAAAAGAGCTGAGCCAGGAGCTCTGACTCTTTTGGCTGTCCTATTTGCTCCACTGTCAGATCATTTTACATCCTTCTTTATTGAAAGTTTGTTTAAAAAAGAAACAAATGAAGGAGCTCTGTTCCTTGGAGCAGTTTACCTAATGTTCTTACTGCAGATGGGCTCCATTGGCCAGTGATGGGTTGAATTCGTAGCCAGCCAATTTGCAGAGATATCTCACTGCTGGGTGGGTGGATCAGAGCATCACAACTATCCTTGGGGTGCATGGGACAGGAGAAAGGAAAGGTGCTGCTTTGACATATTTGTGCTGCTTTACTGCTGCCTGGCCAAGCACAGAGCCACGTCAGCATTGATGGGACTGGGAAAAAGGCACCAGGGCTGGCACTTTTCCCCTCAGAAATCCCTGCCCTGTGCCTTATCCTTGCAACAAAGCAATGTGCATTGTATTATTTCCTAGGGGGAGTCAAGGAGGCAGCTGTGAAACTGGTTTCATGATGCTGGGAGCTGGTGAAGCTCATGGCAACAGGTCACCAGTCCCCAGGAACACCCTGCGACCATGGCAGGAAGGGCCACAGTTCGTAAAATGTGAATCCATGCAATGGCAGCAGAAAGGATGCTGGTTTCAGGGGAAATCTCTCTTTTACACTGGCCAGATTCTGTTCTCCTCCCAGAGGTTTCACGGAGTGATGCTGCAACCTCTTTGGGCATCCTCTTTCCCCATGGAGCACCGTGCCTTTGCTGCAGTCTCCTGTGAGCAGTGGGGTGAGGGGAGAGGGAAAGTGCTCAGTTACTCACATATGGTAGAAAAAGATAACATTTCCCAAAATGAACAAAAACATGTTGAACTTAACTTCCCTAAGCTCCTCCCTTGCCAGGGAAAGCAGCAATTACTGGTACAAGGGAAGAGGAGAACATGACACGCAGAATATGTTAAATGACAAGCAATCCCCAGGGAGACAGTTAGCACCCTGCAGTTTATATCTTAGGGGTGCAGGTTCTGCCACACAGGTACAAACAGGCAGCACAATACTTCTTGTACACCTTCAGCCGCTTTGAACCCCAAACAGGGCCATAACTGAGTACTTCAACCATGCAAGAACCTCTTCTGCTTAACTAGAAGGGCCCCGATAGGCTCAAAATGTGAATAAATGCTGGCAGATTTATGGGAATGCAAGCAAGCAGCCTGAAAACTCATTTTGCAAGTGTTTTTCCAACTGCAGTACAATATAAAACAAAGACACATTCTGCATTTGAATCTACTGTGAAAATTTTGGAAGATAAAACTGACACGGGCAGCTGAGCTGCGGCTAAATGAGTGGAAACTGCTTTGAACACCAAATAGCTGTGACACAGCTGCAGTTTTCAGAAGGCTCTCTCCTTTCAGAAAAAGACCTGTCTGATAATTTTGCTGGTTATTAAAAGAAAATAAAATAAAAAACCCAAGACAAACCAAACAAGAAGGATGATGCCAGCTGATCTGCAGACATACAGCAGTTCCCACTGCAGAAGCCACTTCAGCTTTCACTATTGTTTGCAGTTATTCTCCTGATGATAACAAAATATGAGGCTCTTGTTGCAAGGGGAAAAGAACAGAGGCTGTGCTGGGGAGGGTGAAGAGCAATACTTGGCAAGTGTGAGAGGAGAGATGGGAGAAATCACATCAAGGTGGCAGGGGTCACGCTGCAGGGAATAGGGAGAGGTGAAGAGCAAGGACTGAGGAACACATATCCCGAGCATTAATATTTACTGAAAATCGTCAGTGTGAATATATAGCTGCCATCCTTTTGCTGTGATGGCATTTCACAGTGCTAAGCATTTTTCTCAGAGGGTCTGAATTTGCCAGGTGCTGAGCAGCTTCCCAGGAACCGCTCAACAGCCCATGACTCTGAGACCAGCAAGGTACAGGGTGATTGCGCAGGACTCGCTATTACAAGTTACCAGCTTTGCCAGCCATTAGCAGAGGAATTACAGGCTTATTGGGCAAGATCTTTAAACAGCCCTGACAAGTCTGTGCTGCATCGTGCAGAACGGTGTTTTCCAAACATATCAGTCTCTAGCGCAGAAAGGGCCCGTGCCACTGTCTCACCACCCTCACAGTAAAGAATTCCTTCCCAATATCTAATCTAAATCTACCTTCTCTCAGTTTAAAGCCATTACCTCTCGTCCTGTCACTACACTCCCTGATAGAGTCCCTCCCCATCTTACCTTTAGGCCCCCTTTAAGTACTGGAAGGCTGCTATAAGGTCTCCCTGGAGCCTTCTTTTCTCAGGCTAAACAACTCCAATCCCTTCAGCCTGTCCTCATATGCTTACAAAGCTCTTGGTGCTGAGGTTTATTACTGCCAGCAGCAGAGGCAGAAAATACCGGTACTAATTGGTGCAGTATTTTACAGTTATGATCATCCCTTGCTTGCTTAAGCAGCCTGACATGATGGCTAAACCTGCAGTGTCTGATGGGAGGTCACACGTTCTCAGTGATGCAGAGGACTCATAGGCAAATCAGCAATAGCACCCTTGATGGCTACGAGAACATCAGCACTTAGTGGAATATATTCAAGCCATAAAGGTTGTATCACTGAGGACAAACAGCTATTTCTCTGTCCTGCAGTCTCATCCTTATTGCAGATGATACAAATCAGCCCTGTCCCTTTCTGTTATGAAACTGGGGACTGATAAGATAAGAAGTGAAGTCCAGAACTTCTCATGCTTCTCACTTACCCTCAGCCGACGTCCAAAGACAGTGACCTGCCCTCTGGCTTGCTCCTTCCTCTGCCGCCACTCCACGAGGTTGAGGCCGTTGTCGATGGGCAGGGTGACGTTCCTCTTCCCCACCGTGGGGTTGACGGTGCCAGCCAGCAGATGTGGCTCGGTTTGCAGGGCCACCTCCATGCCGTTAGCGAGCATCAGTCTGAGAGAGCCATCGGCGCCGATGTAGTAGCTGTTTCGCACTTGGTCTGAAGACAGAAAAGAGATTTTTTCAAGTGGCTTCCCAGTGATACAGCTCCAGCTTTTCATTTTCTCCCTCACTCAGGCTTCATCAGCATTCCTGGTGGTTGTAACCAAATGCACTGGCACTCACCCGTCCCACAGCGAGCAGAACATTTATTTCAACAGCAAATGTAAAGATGGACAATCTCTTTTTCTTTCTGCTGAGATTCTGCACCTCCAGTTCTCTCAGGAAAGTCTTACATGGGTTAAAAAAGGCACCAGGGGAAGAGCCGTGTAATACCCTAGCAAAGGACATGGTTCAAGCCTCTTCCTCTAGGCTAAAACACTGGGTGGTGAGATATTTGTTTTAAATCACAGCCCAGCTGAAATCTTTCCATGCTTTTATATCCTGAAGATCCCAATTTCACTACAATATATGAAAAAGTGAGGCCACTTACTTTCCCCAGCTTATTCACCATCTCACAAGTGACAGGAAATTGCACAGCGAGTTAATGCTAACCAGTTCCCTAAACAACAGCAAAACCCTTTCACTGGGGAAAGCTTTTGGGAGGCAACCAGAGTCCTCCTGTTTGGAGAGAAAGCAGAAGCACTAAGCTCCCACACATCTCCATACATCTGGCCTCCACCAGCTCCTGAAAGAGCAGCAGATTTTTGAGGCCAGGATTTGGGAGTTCAGGAGTGGAGGAGAAGAATAATACCCCTTCTGCATCCTTTGGGATCTGGGCAGGCTGAAACCCTGTCCTGTAAGTCTCCAGCTGGCATTGAGGTCTGCAGACAGGAGCTCATGAAGAGTAAGCAAGCATGAGCCTTGCTCAGTGCAGAATGGGTTTAAAAGCATATGATACAAAGACTGCCTTATCTGAAGCTCCTCAAAAGCCGGAAAATATTACCATTTCTGTCTCCCAGGCTGCCATGAATACCTAATTGTGAATAAAACCACCCATTAAAAATTCAAGTCAATTGTTTTTCTGTTCTAAGGCAAGTTGGGTTTTGTTCACGAGTTGCTCTGCCATAGTGCAGCAGGAAACGAGGTCACAGCAAAAATTATCATCTTTTGTCTGGATAAAACAGATAAGCAAAAAGCACATTTTGGTATAATTAGGAAAGGAAACCTGACACCAGTTGGTCTTTTTTGTTGTGAGTCTGGTCCTGCTCCTGATGTAGCCAGCTGGAGCCTTGCCACACCGAGCCCAGCAGGACCACAACTCAACTTCTTGTACACAGCAGTGATGGTGTGAAACTGTCGAGGCACTGCATTTTGCCACTACAGACATACAGCAGTGATCCACAGTGCAGATCCAAGTATTTTAGCTGTACCACTGAGTACTTAAGTTGGTGGTATTTTGGCATAGACTCCAGCAGGCTCCAACCCACTCCACACTCAATTCTGAAAAGGGAAAGAAGGGGGACAGTCATCTGGCTGTCACGCTTTTGTCCTTAGATGCTTGGTCTTGTGAGAAAGTGGTAGGAGATGCTCTTTAAATCCAATCAGTGAAATGTCTCTGTACGGATATTATATTCCTCCTTCCTTCACTCTTCACCAGGAAGCAGGGGAAAGCTTGAAGCTCTCCATGAAATTCACTGGACCTGTGATGTTCCCTTTGTGTCACACAGACACCTTTGTGTCACACAAGGGGATATGGTGGATTATCAACAGCAGTGTGGTGCAGTGTGGTACAGTGTGGGGAATGTAAATTCTCCATTTTCAACATTTTCCCAAAAGAATACAATTCCAGGGCTTTGGAAGGCATTTCTCAAGGGCTATATGAAATCCAGGGGCCATTGGATGTTATATTTTAGGCTGTTTTGGCTCTAGGGCACTGGTGCCCTATTTTGGCCTGGAACAAATGCTCACTTTGCCATTAATCCAGAGGACAAAATCCTACAGGGGTGCTGAGGTGCCTGTCAGTTGTAGAGGCTCCCAAATCCATCCTACATGAATCCATAACCTTCTGAAAATGCCTTCTCAGATCTCACCTGTCCACTGTGTGACCCTCGTTTCCTGAAAGGTTCACCAAGGATTTGTGAAAGCTGGCCAGAGCTGTGAGTCAGACAAAAAACGCACAAGCATGTTCCACGCAAAGGGAATCTGCAATATGTATTTTCCCTGGAGAACAAGGGAATGGGCACAGACCTTGTGAACAGCTCCAGCTTCAGCCACTGGAGAAGCACTTGGAAGGCAAATTACATTTCAGCTGTGCTCAGTACATCCCTGGGCAACTCCAGTGGTCCTTGTTTCAGTTTCTGCAACTGTGAGCAAACAGGGATCTCCGTTTGGAAATTCGCAGTCCCTAACGCCTGTGGGAAAGCCACCTTCAGCAGGTGGCAGGTCACCTCTGCTACAACGTTATCCAGATCTCCATTTTAAGATAAGTGCATTTCTTCAGATCCAAACAGTTTTGTAATTTTATACTTCTGAAGATGGTTAAGTGGTTTATAATGCTGCATGTCCTAATGGCAAGAGTGGCCCTGTGCTGGAGGGCAGCACAATGAGATAATTGACTGTGGCACCATTATGCAACTGTGCCTTCGGCTCCGGGTGTATCAATCACATCGCAGTCAATTATCTCACTAAAGGGCCCCCAACAGCCAGCTCTATTGCTTAATTAGGCTCTTGAGGTGAAGCCAACCTCGTGTCTGTGCAGTTGCCAGACGTCTTAATGTGAGTGGGGCGGCGTAGGTTGGATCTGCTTTGCAGGCTGAAGCAAAGAATAAGAAAGTCATTGTGTTCCCTATAGGAATAGTGAGGATGGCTTGAAGGGGCTGGCATCCTCTCAGTCGCCCTCTCCAAAGGCAGGAAAAGCAGTGTTCAGGCATAGCAGGCACCTTCTTTTAAGAAAACTTGCTGTTATTATAAGGAGTGGGGAAAAATGTGTGTCCCAGGGATGTGGGAACAAATGTGATGCTGGAACACATTGGTCTCACTTGGAGCATTTTGTTCCCCACAAGGGCAAATGATGCTTTACACCCCATTGCCACCAGGCACAGACTAGAAGTGAATGAGAGATGGGAAGTGAAGAAAGCAATGACTCTGGAAGTCCCTTCCCTTTCTCCAAGCCCCAGGGAACAGGAGAAATGGCGCACCCTGACCCTCAGGAGGCTTCAGCCTCCAGAACTTGGAGACCCAGGCTGGCATGGTTTGTGTACTACAACTTCTGTCCCTACCAGTATGCCAGTACAGTGGTGTTTATTCCTCTTTTCTTTCCAACTTCATAACCTTTTCCTCCACCTCATTAATCCTCCACTTCCCCGGCAGAACTGTGCTTGTTTCCAACAGCCACAAACTGGTCCCACGAGTCCTACCCTGGCTGCCCACCTCTCTTTCCTCCACTGTGGCTCTCCACACCAGCTCAAACACAGACCTTTTGGGAACAGGGATGGTCATTTCTCTGAATGCTGCCTTGTGAATATTTGAACAACCAGTGAACAAAGAATCAGAGAGACCTCCAGCAACCAGCTGGAAGCCTGTTCCAGGAGGGGAGTAACTCTTAAGTTAGAAGCCATTAAGAGAGCGAAGCAAAGGGGTCAGCTTGAAGTGCAGCTAGATTTATGCAACCCTTTTTGTTACAACAATAATGGTAATGGTAATGGAGGACTGTACTGCATGAGGACTGCATGGCGAGGGGACCTGCAGAGAATGAAGCAGAAAACAGCTGCAGAGCAAGCACGGCGCTAGGGAATGTGCCTAAGTAGGTGTGAGTGTGCGTCTGTACCAGCGTGTGGGGAGCTCTGGGGTCCTGAGCCTGCAGGTGATTTTTGGTGCTGGGATTATCAAGATGCCGCCTGTTTCCTGATGGATAATTCACTGTGGGAGGACAGTGGCCCAACTCACCTTGGAGCAGGGTGTAGAAGGCTCCCGATGCCGACAAATTGGTGGTTATTGTAACATCGTCCTTGCTGGAGGTTTCCACCTGGACGTGCACGGAGCTGTCGGTGTCGCTGCGGAAGCTGCTCACTTGGCCGGTAGGGAAGGTCACATTGGTCAGGCGGCCAAAACTGTCGTACCTGAAAGGGAGGATGGAGTGAAGTCAACAGCACCAATGGAGGAGTGGGATACGGGAATCATCCTACAAAGCAGAGAACAAGTCTTGAAGTCTCCACCCAGATTTTTCCCAGAGAAAAACACATTGTCAGTCTGTCAGACTGTCTTGACTTTTTTGGCTTCATGAGAAGAAAATCACAGCTTTTAGCTGAAGAATATCAAGCAAAGAACAGAAAATTACTAAATAAGTATTAGCCTGTATTTTAACAATATTTTTCTGATACTTATAAACTGCATTGTTCTTCTTGTTTACAACAGTAACTTTATTTCCTATTCACTGTGCTGTGATTTATGGAAAAGCAGTGGCCCATGCATCCTGTTTCGCAGAACTAGGTGTTTCTGAAGGCCACCAACTGTTTTGTCTGGTTGTATTGCTCTTCAGTGGGGATTTATTTTCCTTTTCTATGTTAATTTAAAAGTTAATGTTAAGGTAGCAGTAAGGACCTGCCAAATGGACCACATCCGGTAGAGAACTTCTGTGAACGTGGTGAAGAGCCCTGAGCATATCTGAGACCCCCATGTCTACTTTTTACTGTTTGTAGGACCATCTGGAGGGACTGATTTAAAAGTGTTAAAAAGCAGTTAAATTTTCACCCCTATTGAGTCCTTGGCTTTTCCAATGAGGAAGTCAACATAAGCCCCATCTGGGAAGGTTTCTGTGATGTGGACATCTGTGTACCAGGACCCAGATGAAATAAGCTACAGACATGCAGGTCCCACAGCAGTTAACAAGCTATTATTTTTTTAATAAAAAGGAGAAGCAGACATCTGTGCCTAGAGGTCTCCTGAGTTGATGGACCAAAGGCACCATCCTGCCTCCCATTTGTGGCACTGCAAAAACAATGCCCTTGGGTCACAGACTGAGCTAAGAGCAGAGGGTTGGTAAGGGACCTTTGCAGTGGGGGCATTACAGACTGAAATGGAGAGCAGAGGGAAGCTCTGCTGGCTTGTATCTGGGGAGCTGTTGGACCTTCTGATGAGACGGACCTTCAGGGAAGGGATATTTAACTAGTCAGGGAGAAATAGTGGAAAATTTCCAGCAAGAGCAATTAGTGATCACTTGGATTTTTTTCAAATCCTGCCCACATATCATTTAAGAATTATTTATATGATATATAAGAAGGTTATATCGAGAAAACACATCATATGGGGATGCAAAGTGAATGGTGGGTGAGCAGAGAGGACTCGTTCTGCAATACCCAGTGGTGAACCTTTGATGGAGCATGGTGTCCAGTGAAGGGCACTGCTCCTCAGCATGATAAAGAAATGTAAATGATATGTTAAGGTAACAAACCTAGAAAACACGACCAAAGAGGCAAAGCCAAAAGAAATTAGTTGATTTAGAAGGGAGAATACAAGGAACTGGGAAGATGCCACCGTGACAACAGTTGCTCTGAAGAGGATTATAACTAATTGTTCATCATGTCTACTGAGGATGTGACAAAAAGTAGTCAGCCTGAAAAGAAACAAGGAAAATTCAGGTCAGAAGCTGAAGAAAATTTTCCAGGCCTATGGTTGCTCCAGCAGAGGAACAGATGGAGCACTGGAAACTCCACTGCCCAATGCTTTTAAGAACAGGTGAGAGAAATGTGTTAGAGAGGGTGTGGATACAGTTGAGCAGACCTTGGAGGGAGCAGATGGTTGAGGAGCTCTTGATCCTCCTCTTCAGGGTTACTCTGAGCTGAGGAATAAGACAACAGACCCACCTAATAACAGAAAAACCCAAACTAAACAAAGGAGAGGGAGAGGAGAGGAGAGGAGAGGACTCCTCTTGAACCACAACTCATGAGAGACCCAGGAGCAGCCATTGGACTGGGTCTGCACTATACAGAAAAAGATATTTGTCTCCTCTTCCATTCTCTTTTTTTCCAGCTTTTACTCAGTGCTGGTACTTTGCTTTTGACAATACACTGGCAGTGACTTAGTGTGAGGAAGGGCTGGTTGAAAAGGTGTTTTTTGCCCAAGATTAATATTTAGTGTAAAGTGAGCTCATTGCAAGTCTCTCCAACCCTTAGGTTTGGAGATACCACCATGTAAGGCTTTTCTTGCCCATGGGGAGAGGGGGAGGTAGGAAAGAAGAAGAAAGCACTCGTCCCTCCACAGTCAGCCTATCAGTCATGGATTATCCAAGCATGAGGATGGGGCAGCTTTGCCCTTTCCCTCCAAGATCTTGGCAAACAACCAGCCACTTGTGAGATGGAAAAGAAGAAAGAAAAAGAAAAGGGAGGGATGAATTCAGGAGTGCATTGCAGAAGTTTGGCAGGGACCAGTTACAGCTTTTCCAAGCAGCTAGCATTGCACAGCTTGGATTTAAACTGCATCTCCAATTGCAAGAGCCAGAAATAAAGCGCTCTCAGCACCAAAAGCTTTGCTCCATGGTTGTGGCTGTCCTTTTTGCATGGAGGTATGCATTATGATTGTGCTTTCTGCACAGTCATCTGCTCATCTCCTCCTAAACCAGCATGTGAGCCTTCAACTGAAAATATCAGAGGTGATATCTGTAGCCCATCTGCTGAGACAGGACACAAGGGACATGATTTAGTCTCTCTCTTGAGCAGAGAAAACATGGTTATTGCTAAAGGTGTGTTGTGCAACACCCCAAATTCTTCCTGCCATGACATCAATATATGTGTAAACCAGTTTGAACTGTAAGGGTAGACTCAGATCTCAAATGCTTCAGTACTGGAGGAAGATGGATCTGAATTTGGCACCTCTGACTTCATGATATTAGCAACTGAAAGGGATTTATTTATATAGTTATATTTAAGTTAAAAAAATAAGGTGCTCCTGAAATCAAGCCTGATTGACTTCTTAAAAATAATGGCACAAATCTAGATGGGCTGCACTGAAGTCAAAGGGGTGAGTTTGGTGTAATACAGGTGTGAGCGTGCAAGAAAGCAGGTCTGTGGATTAGGGAAAGGAGGAGAACAAAAGCCAGGATGGGGGCAGAATTTGTTCATATGATGGACGTGGCCACTGTTTCATTTAAGTGCTGAGTCAATGTCTGGTGAGCCATAGGGTTTATCCCAGCTGAAGGACACTCAGCACCATGCTGAGAGTCAACACAAAACCTATACTGCAGGCAAGTCCTTCTGTGCTCCAAACAAAGCCTCCAAAACCTGTGGATGCTCAGTTTAACAGCCCCAAGAAGCAGCAGCTCCTTAAACTCTGTTCCTGGACACTGAGCTCACAGTACCCTCAATGGTCCTGCAGCTCTCTGCTGGGGAAATATGTCATATCTGCAAATGGGCAAATATGCCAGTAACCTCTGGCTGTGCAAAATGGGTTAAAATAGCAAGAA
>NW_010176738.1:49192-53394 GCF_000695765.1 Mesitornis unicolor | reverse complement strand
AAAGAGTGTGATAGTGCCTAGACCTCTGTGCACACATCTTTAAGTCAAAACGCCTAAATACAATATGCACAATTTACACAGTTACATTTTTACAGCTGTACAAAACTCACGCCACAGGGGATAACTTCACTGTGGGCAAGGACTTCCAGCTGGGACTTCGGGTCCTGAGAGGCAGGGCTCATTTTGGGCCAGAACAACCTGAAATTGGTGTGCTGGAACTGGTTTAAGGTGTCTGCACGTGCACATTAGACTTTTGGCACCTCCTTAGTCACTCCATTAGCCTCTGTCAGAAGTAACCTGCACCATCTGTGTTTTCTGCATTTGCAAGAGCCGCTGCACCTCTGCCCAGCAGCACAGTAGGGACTGGTCAAGCACTCATTTTGGGGGTGACAGTTCACCTATTTGCAGCTGCAAGGAGGTCATGCCTTACAAAAGGGAGAAATGTGAGAAAGCAGCACAATTAGACTGTTCCCATTTTTAATATTATTTGTAATTGGTGGCAGATGAAGCATAAAGGACTCGCATCCAGACAAAAACTCCTTTTAGCACTGCGGTGGCAATACAAAAGGAGGTGCTGGAAGGCAGTTAGCAGCGACGCACACCGTGCTGTCCTCTTGGCAAGCAGCTCCTTTTCTCTTTCCTGTCTGGAGGACAGGACTTTTTTCCCTTGATTTAGATCACACAGCACATACCTGGCATCATCTATCACATACCCACATTCTCCCAGGACCCATCAGCTTCAGCATGAAGCCTTCCACATCCCAAACAGATCATGTGCTTAAAAAGTTAAATGAGTTTAATGAGTGGGTTACTTCTATCTCTGCTTTTAGCCCTATAAAGGCACTTATAGGGCACATCCTCAGCTGGGAGAGGAAGGCCAAGTGACGGGCTCTTATGTAGCTGCAGGTGTGCCCTGGTATTTGCAGTGCGATAAAACTCTCCTAGGCACCTCATTTTGCAGCTAAGCTGCCCAGGCCTGTTTCCACAGTCCTGGGATTTAGGGGTGGGCCAGTTTTCATCACAACCTAAGACTTCTGTGTTCTTCAAATGCTCTGAAAGCACCAGAATTAAGGAAATACTGAAACACGGGAGCGCACAGAGAGCAGCCATTCAGAGCGATGAATTCATCACCTGCTAACACAGCTGCTGCCTCCCATTCAAACCTGCTGCAAAGGCTCAGCACTTACAATTACAGTGACAATTATTAGGCCAGCAAAGGAAGCCGTTGCCATCCATTCCCAATTGGAAACGTATTTAGCTAAGGTTCAATGCACAGAATTAAAATGGTATTTGGTGCTTATGAGGCCTAATTGTTAGCTTGTAAACATTCAGAGCTTTCATTTATCACATTACCACTGCGTAGAGACCTGGGCCTTGGGAATTAAAGAGAGCATTTAAAGTACCATCTATCCAGAAATCAATTCCTTGCCAGAGTCCCTGAGTTTCATCATTTTAGCTTTTTCACATTTCATCAGCCTTTTAAAACTACAAGTCAAATAGATCGGAAAAAAATCACTATAATAATATTGCATTTAGTGTCAAAGTGTCCTAATGTACTTTGCAAACTATATTTTGCATGCAATTATACAGACATGCACCCGCCGCCTCTGAGCAAGCTTGCCTTTTCCCAATTTTTCAAACAATAATAAACACGACATTAAAAATAAATCCATAACAGACAAACAGATACTACTCAAATATGTATGAAGGCAAGTCCTTTCCCTAATGACACAAGGCCAGGTTGCAGCCACTGTCTGCAGAAGTTTCTGACTGCCCAAACAAGATCTCTTTCTCTATAGCTTTTATGTTACTTATAATTCCCCTGGTTCTCAGCTTAACTCTGACACCAGGCATTCATTTCAGGCCAGGCCAATGGCTCAAAACATGACTTCTCAACTTAGTGAAGTACTGTTTTATCATGGCACTTACCAGAGTTTCACTGTAACTTCTTCAGAGGAAAAATGAGGAGAAGCTAATTATTTTATCAGGAAGAAATTGCAGAACAAAGAAATCTTGCTAAAAGAGGAGGGAGAGCAAAAGCCAAAGGTGTTTCTCATACTCCAGTCTGGTACAGAAGCAGAAAGAGACCCTCACTTGAACTACTCTAAACCAAGGATGCCAACAAATCCCATAAAACTCAGTGTCTGACCTGAGATCTCATCAGCCGATAAAGGGATGTTATGAATGCAGTAAGCTAGGTTTTCTCTGAGCCAAGGGGTGGCTGCTCCTCTAAAGGTAATAAGCGTTATTTACCTCTGTTTTTGACTAAGAGGGAGAAAAATGCAAAGTCTTTATGGCAACTACAAGGCAGACCAAGCCTGCACCTCACCGTGGGGTAGATGCTGACCATGATGCCCAGTTCTGGTACCCCAGTTGCCCAGACCAGGGCAGCAAGCACTGCTGGTGCAGGGGTGGGACCTCTGCTGAGTCCTGGGGTCCTTGGGAAGCCATCCAAGGTCCTCCTGCATGCTCAGGCCAGCTGGCTTCTACCTTCCACCCATTACAGTGTGTGAGGTTTGGCAGAGTTCGGTTCTTTGTAAAACAGCATCCTGCCTTAGGGGTCAAAGCCCCCCTTACCGCCTATCTGCAGATCTGGCTCCATGAGATCCTTTGCCCTCCACGCAGCTGTGAGTGACTTCTTTTCAGTCTATGAAAAGGTTTTCAATTTCTGGGCTTGGCTGCAGCCATGTGTGAGTATTTCTTGCTGTACGGGAGGAGGTGACCTTCGAAACTAATTGGACGCACAAAGGACCTAAGCGAAAGAGCCTCATCTGGGCTAAATAATGCATAGAAGGTTTGAGTCTGGCTCAGAGGGAAATTGAATTAACGCACAGTGATACCATCTCAATGAGCTAATCAAGATAATTGCCGTATTTTTTATTTAAACAAATACATTAACAAGAATTTCCGGATTCTGAAGTAACTGTGAAGAAACTTTGTAAAGGCTGGTAGCGATTTTTTCAGGTCAAGTGAAAAGCAGCAACAACAAAGCAGCAAGTATTCACACAGCATCGTTTGTCTTTGACTTGAGGAGCTGAACAACAAGAAGCCATTCCTCTGACAGAGTTTCCAGACCAACTTCCTTTGCTGCTGATTATCACTGTCACTGTTTCAACAAGTCTTTAATCCAGTTACTGGACAAGCTGAGCTGTATCACATTAATTGACAGCAAATGTCAAGCCCTCTGCAGAGGCAGAAAAGGTCTATATAATTGTAAAACCCTCATAGAAGTCCTAGATAGGCCTTTGGGGACGGGCTAATTACTGCAGGGAGCTAAGTTTCACTCTCAGAAGAAAAGGAAACTGCACACCATTACACACTGAACCTTACTCAGCGCTCAACCCAATAAAGCAGGATTGTTACAGCAGGCTTTGGTGTAGGATGTGTGAAAGGATGAGCTGTAAGTGCTGTGAGTGAGTCTGCCACCACCTGAAGACAGCCCCTGTCTCCTTCCTCTGCAGCAATGAAGCAGCAACGTGCCAGCCTAGCAGGAACCTTTGGAGGACCTGGATCCCCTGATGTGCCCTGAAGATGGACCTCCAGTGCTGCATCAACATATCCTGCCTCCTCCTCTCCTCTCCAGAGTCACACCAACGTGCCCATCTGTCACAGCTCTTTGCAGCCTTATGATAAAGGCTGAAAAATGCCCTGGTAGGAGCAGCCACTGAAGGAGAACCAGAGATGCTGGACATGTAGACAGGCAGTGTGGCCACTCTTGCAACACCATTGCTCTTTCACGTTGGGTGTCTGGTTCATGGTCCTCTGTAGACAGTCAGGTAAAGGTAAATCTTATGGCGATGTTCTTCATGGGGCCACTGGTGCAGGGTAATTTCACCAGCTGAATTTACTCTTAACTTTTAAAACAGTGGTGTCCAGCTTGCCCTAGCCCACAGACTACTATTGCGTGCTGTGAGGAACACGAAGCTTTCCCTCAGAGTCACATTTAGTATCTTTATTTCCTTGAGCAAGAGCAAAACAGAAATATGAGCTTCACCTCCCCCCTGAGCCAGGACTGAAAACTACTCAAAGCACCTTCTAACCACTGATGATCACAGGATTTTTCTAAATGGCTTAAACTTCCCCAATGTAATTTTTCTGATGTTCTGATGCAGAGCCTAATAACCTGAAGGTATTGAATGTTGATTTGTCTTACACCATCTTCTTTGGCTTCTTGGATATCAAGGAACTTAGATTTCAACCTG
>NW_010176738.1:34608-49161 GCF_000695765.1 Mesitornis unicolor | reverse complement strand
CATTCCTGCCTGCAGTTTGTGTTTGACTCACGCACATCTTCTCTCTGGTGAGAATATATCTTAAGAAAGGCATCCAGAGTCATGACCTAAGATACGAAGAAACGGAGAATACACTGCTTCTCAAGGTTGGTTGCTCTACCACTTAGGTAACCTCAGCCTTAAGAAATCACACCTTCCTGTCAACTTCAATGTCTCTAGCTTTGCTTTGCAGCTCCTTACCCTTCTCAAGACTTTCTCTGCTTTATTGAGAGTCTCTCTGTAGGTGATAGTTTTGTGCTGACATGCTGTGATCTAGACACTTCCCAGTCTTCTTCATGTTAAGATAAATCAATCAAGTTGTCTTACTTCTCCAGCATAAAGCACTTTCTCCCCACAAATGCATTTTTGTAGTGTTTTTCTGCACAGCCTTCAATTTTCACTGTCCTTCATAAGCTGCAAACATCAGAACTGATGGTATTAGTCCCATCAGTGCTGTATAAGGGTAAAATCAGCTTCCTACTACCCACCACAAGTAGAGTCGGATAAGTCAATGTATTAATTTCGTTTGTCCATCCAAGTGATAAGTCAGACAGATTTGCCGTGGATTTATGCTGAGGATCCCACTGAGAGGGACTTTTGACAAGGGCATGTAGTGATAGGACAAGTGGTAATGGTTTCTGACTGAAAGAGGGGAGATTTAGACTGGATATTAGGAGGAAATTCTTCACTATGAAGGTGGTGAGACACTGGCACAGGTTGCCCAGGGAAGCTGTGGATGCCCCCTCCCTGGCAGTGCTCAAGGCCAGGTTGGATGGGGCTTTGAGCAGCCTGGGCTGGTGGGAGGTGTCCCTGCCCATGGCAGGGGTTGGACTGGGTGAGCTTTGAGGTCCCTTTCAACCTAAACCATTCTGGGATTCTGTGACTCAATGAGTCTATGATTCTATGATCAAATTGTAGACATCTGCAATGTGAACATCTATATCTGAGCTTATCATTCTGGACTATCTTTACAGAGAGAAACTTTCAGAATACAACTTGTCTCATCCTGAAGTAGACACCTGACATAACCCATAAGAAACTCACCTTGAAAGTGCCTGTTCTCTCCACTGCCTATAAAGGGAGGCTGAGGTAACTAATTCAGATACAGACTTTTACTCTGTAGTTCTATAAAGTTGCATCAGAATCTGTCAGGAACAGTTAAATAGCGATAACTGATCACAGGTTTGGATGAGGTATCTCTGAAGACACATTCCCAATTCTATTTTCAGTGATGCTGTGCTATCACATAGTGCTGACTTGCTCTAGTCAAGATTTCCATAGTCTAACCCCTGGAGAATACTGTCTTCCATTTAGCTCTAAAAAGCTTCCTTATGACTCTTCTGAAGTGCATAAAAGGACCAGAATGATGACTTTCACAAATGCTCTATTTTGTGGATAGCAAGAAATAATGAATCACTGTTATAAATATATCCACAGAGTAAGTTGGATTTTAAGTTCAGTCTCATTTTCTCTCCTTTATATTTTCAGTCACACTTTTAAATAAAAGAACATGTTTGAAGTATAAATCTGACCATTATTAGCTGTAATGTTTAGTTTGCTTCACTGTCCATGGCTACATCTGTTTCCAAGCATAGGAAGTATTGGGTTCTTTGCAAAAAAGAAAATATCTCCTTGATTTAGCACAATGGTCCTGACAATATAGCAGGCTTCCACTCCTATAGAGAAAAACACCCTATCTTTCCTCCCTAAAGCCTCCCTCAAGCAAATTCAACGTAAGAGAACGAAGGGTATTAACTTTGACTCACGGAGGAAGATTGCTATAGTAATTGCAAGCAGAACATTGATGGAATGCAAATAACCTTTCAAAAGATTCATCACAGAGTTCCCATCAGTTCTGTTCGAGGCAGGAGCAGTAATAGTGAGTATTAAGCAAAGAAATTTGAAACTAGGCCTGGAACATTTTAAAAAGAACTAAAGCAACTGCAAGTCTGACACATGAATATGTGGGTTTAGCCAGCTTTCCTTCCCCGAGACTCTTTTTTTAACATATTTTTTCTTTGTAATCTCAGGAACTGTCTATTCTAGCCAAATTGGACTCTTACAATGGGTCTATTATTTTGGTAGCTGAACACTTCCATGCAACCATTGAAACAATATGGGAAATTATACACTAAAAGGAGCATTTCAAAGAGGCTACACTTGAAAATAAAAATGAAACTAAGAAAGAGAGAGGGGAAGGGGTCTCAACAGCAGGATGAATTGGAAGACCATCCTTCTAGATGCCTTTCTTTCAGTTATCTATCTTTTTCCTATTTGATATCAGAACTGTGTTGTCTTCATATTATTTATAAGCAGGGAATTGCTAACAGTAATACAAAAAAGTAGCACAAATCTTCAAGTCACTGCTATCTCTGGGCTTTTCAATGCATCCTCTCTTCTCACTGCTCAGAAAACTCTATGGGCAGGGAGGGTCTTGAACAGATTTGAGACTATTTTTAAAGCTTTTTGAGGCCAATTACAACAATAGAAACCGAGCAGCCCATTAATTACAGAATCATTTTCGGAGCAAGCTGGCATTAGTCATTGCCAGATGTCATTCCACATCAGCCATCTCAAACAAGCTCAAATAAGACACTGCAGCATAGCAAGTAGGTGAAAAGCTGTGAAAAAGAAGATCTGATGGAACTTTCAAACTTCCAAGGTTTTCACAGCCAAGCAAAATTCTCTGACGTACAGCCTAATTCCCCAGTCCCAACTACAGTTAAGGGGAACCAGGTGCCCAAATTAGCTGATTTAGAAAATCTCAGCAGAAACTCTGAATCTTGACTTGGTGGAGGGAGTTTATCCAAACTCTAAAGCACTTAATTCTAGTGTGAAGTGTTTGTGTTAGAACTAATATTCTCTGTTCTGGTCATTTTATTTGGACAATAATTCTGTTTGGGGAATTAAATTCTCCCAACCTTACATAGTTCAGAGAGCACAGAATGAAGTCAGCAGCACAATATCCATAATATACTTACTCGTAAAACGTTGTCCAACCATTTTCATTGCTTTTGGTGGCAAGGAGACCGGAGTTGCCGTGGTAAGTCATCATGGCCACTTCATGCCCCTGTGTCGTTACGCTCTTGAGTGCACTGTTGGTACCAATTGTCACCCAGTAGACCTGGCCATCGGGCACTACCAGCCACAGGGGCATCCCTGTGGAATCTCTCCGGATATTAACTAAGTTGCCATTATTGTCAGTGATCAGGGTTATATCTCCATCTCCGGAATACGTAAAATTGTAAAGATAATCTCCAGTGGTAAGGCTTTGAGTATAAAGGTGCTTACCACTAGTGTCAAACAAGTAGAGTTCCTGGTCTATGGGTGAGGATAACTCATACAGATTTTGCGTGTTGAGGAATGGTTTGTTTTTCCGAATAAAGCGGATTCGGATATTTCCAAGATCAGCGACGTACAGCTCTCCATCTGCACACACCGCAAGGGAGGACGGTGCGTTGAGTTTGGCATCCTTGGCATAGCCATCGTCCCCCGAGAAGCAGTCACAGTTAGCATCATTCTTGCAGTCACAGCTGCTTGGCGCACCGGCAACGAGAGAAATCTCTCCATTGGTGGTGACCTGCCTGATACGGTTGATCTTTTTCTCATCGGTCTCAGCAATATACAGGACCCCATTATGGGAGACGGCCAGGGCAGTAGCAGACTCCAGAGTGGCGTGGATCGCCACCTTGCTAAGGAGGAAGTGATCCATGCCTGGCACCTGGCAGTGCATGGGCCTTCCCGCCACGATGCGCACCTGGTGGTTCTCAGATATCTGTAACACAACGTTATTGTCGAGGACATAGAGTGAATTGTCCATTGGATTGACTGCCAGATCCGTGGGCCATTCTAGACGAACCTTAATGACAAACAGCACAAGGAAATTATTATAGCAGGACCTTTTTCCACTGCATGATTGTTATAAATTAATCAAATTAAGATGCTTCAATATGGATTAAAGGGAGAAAGGGTAAAAGAAACACTAATTATTGCTGCTTGGTATGGTGGCTGTAGTTTTGGGTAGGTATTTTGCATCTATAATGTGGCAATCTTATGGGAAGAAGAAGGAGTAGATGCCAGCCTGCGCTGAAGTCCAACAAACCATCTCTAACTGTGGCTTTATTTAAAACCAGGAACAAGACCAGGTAAGATCTAAAGCCTATAGTTGAACATCTCTGCCACAGCCATGCTTTACTTTTAATGGTCCTATTTGTTTAAGTTCCTTTTCAATTTTTTTAAAGCATCCAATGAAAGGTACTTATTTCATTACGCCTTCCTTGAGAAGCTCATTTTCATGGCTAAGCAGCATGCTGAGCTCTGCCTAGTCTCACTATTTGCAAAATCTCCTTCCTTTTCACAGCTCTTGGCCTATTTTAACCCTTCCTGTAGTAAAACATTATAGCCTGCGGTTTTCTCTTTAATAATGCATGCCTCCATCCCTTCCAGTGGTCTTTAAGCTCCGCAGCTTTGAGTTAGCATCAAGGGCAGAGTTTTTGAACTGACAAGGGAATTTTCAATTTCTTAAAAACCATTCCTTGTCAACGTTGGCAGCTTAATATTTCATGTCCTCATGTCCCAGGGAGCCTCAGGGACCTGACGGAAAAGACCCTTCTAGCCACTGTAAAGACGAAAAGCTACTTCCCAAGCTGGGTTTTGTTTGCTTGGTTTGCTTGGTTTTTTTTTTTATTAAACTTGTCTCCAGTACATCTGTCCAGAACAGTACCAGTTAATCTGCCCATCACAGTACAGGTTAATCTACAAATGCCTTCTGTCATTTTATAAAGGGAAAGAAAGAGTCTTCAGTTGACACATTTTAGCTCATCTCAGAAGTGTTTAACTATGACAGTGGTATATACACAAGCCACAAAACCTCCGAGAAAAGGACTTTTAAAGCCTGAATCAACAATGGTCTTGTGATAATTGCCCCTGAAATTCAGATAAAGAAAAAAACTATGCCTGTAAGATGAGAAACATACTACAAGATGGCCTTTAACCAGCAAAATTTGCTTCTATAGAAGGCATGAGGGCTTTTAAACTCATAATTTCAGCTTGTTCATAAATTGCGGACAGTGGGAACCAGTGGCAAAGAAGCAAGAATAATCATTTCAAATTAGAGGGAAAACCAAGAAGAACAGATTCCATATGGGAGTGCGGAAATTATCTAGGTAGTTACCAAAAGGAAACCCCATTGACATCTATTATGGCTGAATAACAGCACTTAGCCCTCCAGCTATGATCTATATTTTCATAGGAGAGGGCAACGTTCCTGCAGCCAGGCAAACAACAAGTGGCACAAAGGTTTCAAAGGACACCATCTCGAAACTGGCACAGTTTGACAAGTTGGCCAGTGCCTGACATAATCGAGGCTGGGCTTTAAGAGATTTCTCTTCTGCGCCAGCCAGGAGTAAAGCAATCATCAAACTCAGATTTCTTTTCCTCGCTCCTTTTTTTTCCCCTTCTCTCCACCTCTAAGCAGCAGGACTTAAAAGCCCAGCATGATGGTAGCTGCAACCAATTTGCAATCTGATGCAATTCAGGATTCTCGTTTTCCTGCTGTTGCTAATTTTGGCACCACAGCCTCCAATCAGTATTTCCTAGATGTTAATTTGATTCAGGTCTAAAATTGTGCCGGGCCAAGTTAAGGTGGGGGAAAGCAAAGGAAAAAACCCATGGTTAGCTAAGTTGTTGTAACAGAGCATGGCATATAGTCCTGCTAAAATGAATATGGCCACTTGGTCTTTTATTTTAAAGCAACTAGTTTATTAAGAGATGAGCCTAATGAAACCTGGCTTCCCAGGAATCTCTGTCTCCCAGCTGATTGGGAGCTCTGAAAAAAAACTCTTCTATGGCTGGGACATCTTTGAAATCTCTGTCCCCAGAGATCTATGAGCTAGGTCAGTTAGGTCTTTCCTTCAGCCTTTATAGGATCTTTCTTCTTGACCCAGTCATTTTCATACCACAAAATATGTACAGAGGTACATATTTCCTTGAGCCCTTAACTCTTTGTCAGTCCTGGGGAGGCACACAGACATGCAGATAGGGTGAAGGCATAAGCTTCTGTTCTGTAGAAACCCAACCAAAACACTGTCTTACCTGAGAAATGTCCATGACAGAGTCGCAGCTGAGAGGCCGAGCAGATGTCAAGTCATTGGAGCCCAACACAGTTGAGATGATCCCGTTCTGATCAATCCTCCTGATCATAGTGCCATCCACAAAGTAGATCAGCCCAAATTTGTCCACAGTGATGCCTGGCGAGGAAAAAAGCCAGAAACTCAGAAAGGAACAGAAACCTGACAATTAGGAGATGAATGGAAGACAGAGTCTGGTTTGATGCTGATGTAAGAGTAAGACCTCTGGTTTGGTTGGGAGAAATATATTTTATGGCATCCAGAAGGGATGAGATGAGAACTGGACATGTGGGAGTCTTGTTTTTCAAGAGCTTTGAACTGGTACCATTCCACTGAAGGCACTTCCAACTAGCAAATGATGCAACTTAGAAATCCCTGCTCACTTCTGGAAAAGGGCATGGCATTCAGTGAACTGCTGAAAGGAGAAGGTTTGCTGATAACTACATGTCTTGCATGTTCAGAAACATGGTGCTACTGCTCATGGTGTGACTATTAAGCCATGCCATGAAAATGTTACACTGGTGAATCTTTCAGAAATGGCAATGAAAAAGGGTGTGAAAGATCCATCAGGTCAGTCAAATTCCAGGTGGATAAATGTGGAGGATTTTTTCCTAGGATAATCCTACTAATCTATAGTATTTCACCTGATTCTGAACCTTGTTTCATTGACCAAACCTCCTTTGTAGACATAGTCCTGTCAGTGGAGTTGAGGTCTGCTGCCACCAGTTACAGACGCCCGATTCTTTTTTCCTCACCTGCAGATGTTTACCAGCCATTTCACTTCCCCCTAAGCATCATTCTCAAGTGTTTGTTATGTTTGCACAACCTCCTTTAATCCTTTTTATCCCAAGCTAGCTAAACTCTGCATATTCCATCAGAGGATTTCATGGTGCTTTACACTTCCTAATTAGATCTCATAGCAGCCTGTGAGTATGCTCATCTTAATTTTACGTATCGGGGAAATAACAGATAAAGCAATTTTACAAGGTCACAGAGAAAAGCCCATGACTAAGGGAGCAATAAGAAGTCAAAGGCCCCATTCACCTCTCTTTTATGCTAGTATAAATTAAAAATAACTCCACAGACACTAATAGACTCATCTGTCTCATCTACCCCATGGTAGCAGAATGCTGCTCAACATAATATTTGAGTGTCTTCAAGACACTCTAAGAATGTAAAGGAACAGTAAAAGAACGTAGAAGCCTGTGACATCCTTTTCTACACAAGTGAAAATTTGGCTTGGAATATATGAATTTTTGAATATTAGGATTTTCCTGTTCGGTTTCTTTTGCTAGCAGGGTAGAAAACACTTGGCAAAAAAGCAGACATCTGCATTGTACATCCAAGGAAGTATCTGGAACTTTTCCAATCCATGGTGAGAAATACTTATTCCAGAGTGCCATTCATATCACCCTAAAGCAGATATCCATAAGAGATTATACAAATACTTCTAGAAACACCTTCTCCTCCCCATTGACTATAAAAGGACACTACAGCAAATATATCCACAGGAAACACTTATACTGTCGAGAGATAAAGTCAGTGAGATAAATCCTCACTGTAATGTTTTTTTGGCTGTCATCATGGTGACAGAAATGATGGAAAACCTGTTTCAGACAGAAAGCTTTGAAAATGTTTTTGAGAAGCAAGCAAATCCTGTGTTTCTCCCAAAAATGCTGTTTTTCAGCCAGGTCCCCTTGTTTGAAACATTTACCCTCAGTCTTCATCCACTGTGAGCTATGCTGTGAAGTACAGATGCAGCAGTTCACAGATCAAAAATTTTAGATTTTCATGTAGCAAGGACTAATCTCCTGATTGCTTTGGCAATTAAAATCATGGCCTTCAGCCAGGACTCTATTGCATGGGCTGGGAGCCATGGAGGTGGATGACATGTGGAAAAACATCACAGAATCACAGCATGGTCAGGGTTGGAAGGGACCTCTGCAGATCATCCAGTCCAACCCCTGCCAGAGCAGAATCACCCAGAGCAGTCACACAGGAACACATCCAGGCAGGTTTTGAATGTCTCCAGAGAAGGAGACTCCACAACCTCTCTGGGCAGCCACGTCCAGTGCTTTGGTACCCTCACAGGAAAGAAGCTTTTCCTTATGTTAAGGTTGAACCTCCTGTGTTCCAGTTGTGACCATTGCCCCTTGTCCTGTCTCTGGGCACCACTGAGAAGAGTCTGGTCCCATCCTTCTGACACCCATCCTTTAGATATTTATAAGCATTAATGAGATTCCCCCTTCAGTCTCCTCTTCTCCAGACAACATCCCCAGCTCTCTCAGCCTTTCCTCATATGGTAGATGCTCCAGTCCCCTCATCATCTCAGTGGCTCTGCACTGGAGTGTCTCCAGCTTATCATATTTGGCCACGCAGAAATCCACAGAAGATAATTTAGCTTGCAAGAAACGGTAGGGAAACCTCAGGACTAAGTCATTGTTTGAAAGAAAAATCAAACTTCTCCACTGAGCTGAGGTAAAGGAAGGCATTCAGACAGGGTTGCAAGCGGTTGAGTCAAAGTCAATTAGGAGTCAGAGAACTGATGTTTCAGATCACTGAGTTGGATGGGAGCTGCATATTTTTGCTAGGAGGTAAAACCAGCATTGTCCTTAGTTCTTTGCAGCATATCCCTGTTTGAAGGGCGTCATTTTGACCTGGGTTGGGTATTTGACCATCAGAGCAGTGAGGCTTCAGAATAGCCTCTAGGGCAGTGAAGAAAAAAATTACCTGCTTCTTTTAATATGAAGTTCATTAATTTTGGAGGAGATTATATGACAGGATTGCTGAGATAATGGATGACAGGACTAAATGACCCAAAAGATTGCTTCTAGTCCTACATTCCCCTACCTGTGTTTAATTCATGCCAAGATAGGACTGATCTTTGCAGGACCATGAAATAAGTACCTCGAAGAGGAGTGGCAGGAGCCTGATGCACATCTGAATGCTACAGGAGAAGCCACAGCAGCGGTGGCCATTTATTCTTGCTATGCAATATAAACACATCAGTTGTATCTCAGCACTTCATCAGAAGCTGCGGAGGGATCTGGTGGTATGAGCATCAACATCTCGTTGGCATCCATAGCTTTTCGGACGTTGTCTTCACCTGTCGTGTCAGCTCCGTGCCCCAGCTGGTGCCCTGTTCAATGAGTCATCCAGGATACTGGCACATGTCATCTGTCACTGGCGTCTGCTGTTGAAGGTTACTGCTCCTCTAATTATTTTGCCCACCAAACAGCAAGTTATTTAATATCTGTTGGTGTTTGCTTGATAGCCAGGAATACAACAAGCGATGTGGTAGATGTGCTTTTTCGGAAGAGGCATGATAGAAGATTTAGTTGATCTTAATTGGCTTTTGTCAAACACAAGAGGCTCTTACCCATTCCTAGGTTCACAGCGAGTATTTTTCAGGGCGCCTGTCCATTAGGCTGTGTGACAGGCCAAAAGCCAGTGGAGGGTGGCAGCCTGGATAATGTGATTTTAAATGAGGCAGAATTTTCTCTCCTAGCTAGTTCCATATGTATTGGATTGGACTTATCAGCAGTGTGTGCTGACAGTCGCTCACAGTGTTCAGTGCTGAGGTCTGATGGCTGGTCTGATTAACCAGTTACAGGAATAATAACCTGTATGTACTTTGGCTCTCAAGCCAGCTCTGATCAGTTGATAGAGCACAACTTTATTTTGCATTCCAGCTTAGACAAAGAGCTTGCACAGTCGAGTAAGTTAAAGTGGGATAGCAAAGTTACCACTTATCATCCTGCTCCAGGGCAATGGCATGTGCATGTGTTCTTATCACAGAGTACTCCTCTGCTTATCCCTCTTTCACGGAGGTTAAGCAATCTCAATTGCCTTGCATTTCCTAGGATGTTCTGCAGGGTAACAGAGTTTTCAGTCTGTCAAAGCCCTAAATTCCCATTTGCACATGACAGAGCCGTAAATTTGCATTTGCACATGTCCCTCACACAGCAACCGCTCCAATCCCTTTCTGACTTTAGCTGATTGTCTTGGAATCAGATCTAATTACGGGGAGGAGCCCTGCTCTGCCACAGAGTGTCTCTGGATGGATGACTTCTGCGGAGAGGGAAAGAAGCATCTCGCAGTGTCTTTGCAGCAGATTGCAGAGGTTAGATTGGACCTTTCTGTGTTTCCTTTCTGATCATGGCACAGTTCCCGTGCTGCGAGTTGGCTCCTGTAAATGGGCACAGAAATTGGTAATTCACATGTTACACATGTAAAGCCAAAGGCCTTGGCTTGTTTTGGCAGGAGGCTCCCCTCATGTTTCCATAGGAACATAAGGGAATTAAAGATTTTCAGCACACAGCTCAAAGCTCAATCTCACAGTTACTGAGAGGAAACATCTGCTACCACTACTCAGGTAGTGCTGCAGATCCAAATGTTAAGCTCTGAGATATGAAATACACATGTTATGAAATCATGCTGGCACCTCTTGGGTAGTCAGAGATCCCATAAGAAACAAGAGCTCATGGCACTGCGTACCAGTGAGTTGTGCTGATAGAAAGTTGTGGTGCAATGACATTTGCCTGAAATGTCAGGACCTTGTAGTGTGAGGAGGTGTCAGCACAACGTCACCCTGCAAATACCTACTGGGACATGGTGGGTATGGTGTAGAACACTAACTGCTACAAGTGATTGTACGGCCCATGTAGCTCTACATAGGGAAAAGAAAGGGGGAAAAAACCCTTTTCAGTAAAAACCCAGGTGCTGAAGGAATCCAAATTTGGAGTGTTCTTGTCTGGCCGGATGCTGAATGATGGTGATAAAATGGCAGATGAAAATCAATGTCAATAAGTACAGAGGAATTCACAGGGGAAGGAATAAGCCTAACTACCCATATGCAATGACAAGCTGTAAAATAGCTCACAGGTAAAAACTATTTCAGAATTCCTGTGAAAAGTTTTCTGCAAAGATCAGCTTTATCCTCTGTAATAGTCAAGAAATGACATAGAAGATAAGAATGGATTAGGAAAGGCACAAAGAATGAAAAACAATGATCTGGCCTCAAAAAGACCATGCTTTTTTATTCTCTGGCTAAACAATTTGTGGAAATTAGTAGCACATGGTGTCCGGTAGGAGAAATCTAGGTTTTCAGGGAGGTTTCTAGACTAATTGATGGTGGCATCTAAGTGCAGGTCCAGGTGCAACCTCTTCAGAAAGTCCCCTAGATGTCGATGACAAGAATCTGGAGTGTTAGCAGGGAAAGACCACTCTATTTTTACTGCTTTCCCTTACGTTATTATTTGACAATCAAAATGTTAACAGACTGTGGAGGGTTGAATTTCTTCTTTTAATGCTGTTGAGCTCATGAACACTTAGTGAACAACCTAGATTTTGTTTAAACTTGCAGCAGGACACAGTGAAGGAAGCAATCTGTCTGCAAATTAATTACTTCACTTTGCATTGTTTTTGTGGTGCTAAATGAATGAGATGCCCCCTCCCCTCATGTCCCTTCTGAAACCTTCTTCCTATTGTGTCAGATTGTCACTGCAATCTCTCTTAATTGCAGGCTCCTTGGTAATTTCTCTGCCACAACATTTTCCCAAGGAGAACCACTGGTGAGTACTCAGATGAAAACAAATGCTCTGACAAGCTGGAGTTTTAATTTTTCTTTAGATTGCTTGTAGAAGAGGATCATTATTAGCAGATGATAATTAGAAAGTGGTAACACTTTAATTTGCAAGGATATATGGAAATTCATTAGCATCTGAAAGCTTCGCTGTGCTCTGTAGCAAATGAATTGGAAGTATCAAACCGGTTCCTAATAGCTGTGATAAATACCCTGACCAAACAACTGCCACCACTGTTGCATCTGTTGATCTACCTGTCCCGTGTCTGTATAAGCTATGTCTATCAGAAAACCCAAGGGTGGCTCCGGATGTCTTGCCTAAATGGATCATCTAAAGGGAGTTCTCTCTCTGTCAGTGGAGAGAGACAAGAACGTCTATCCAGACGGTACTTCAGAAAAATGAATTGATAGGACAAGGGATAACCATGTAAACTGTGAGAGTGTAGATTTAGATTGGATATAAAGAATTTTTTTGTGACAAGAGCGGTGAGACACTGGAACATTCAGTGAATCTGTGGATGCCCCTTCCCTGGCAGTGTTCAAGGCCAGGTTGGATGCGGCTTTGAGCAGCCTGGGCTGGTGGGAGGTGTCCCTGCCCATGGCAGGGGTTGGACTGGGGGAGCTTTGAGGTCCCTCCCAACCCAAACCATTCTATGAGTCTACGAAATTATCCACTCTGAACTCACAGGAGGTGAGGTGGGAACTGGAAGAAGTGATCAAAACTGTGCGGGAAAGGCTGCTGCTCAGGAAGTCGAGAACCATTCTGAATGGTGATAGCTGGGGTGGGCACCTCATTCTTCGGGCTACTGTCTGCAGGAGGAGATCGGCACTCCCAGATCATGGTTCAACCTACCCTGGACATGTGCACTGGCACAGAACGAACGACCTTTAAGGTACCAGTTTATTTCCACTGAGAAGAGAGCCAAAAAATCTACTTAGACCAGATGGTCCAAGAGGCTAAAGGTAGATGTTGACACCTCATGACTGATTCTCCAGTCTTTATGAATTGCTGTTTTTCATCTGGCAGGAATGTATTCCCTCAGTATTTTTCAGCAAGCTGCAAATATCAGCTAATTAAAACATGAAAGTGGAGGCAAGACGTTATTTCCTTACAATTTCTGAACAAGTGCAAGATGTCCTTAAAACACACAAATCCCACTTTGCATGAAGTAATTATTTTCAGTCAAGAAAATAGCTTTAAGCCTTAAAAAGTAGAGTCCCATGAAGAGTGGTGATTCTTGAAGAACTGAACTTTCCAAGTCCTTCTCTGGCCAGCTGATATCTCCACAGCTACAGATTCGTTATTGAATTTCCTCCAACCATTCACTTATGGGTGTTTATTCCCTTGCCAAGACAGGGAAGCAGAGGGTAACCTGAGGATTACTGGTTACTTGTACAATAAATCATTTTTATTTTGAACTATTATGAAATACAACTATACCGTGGAAGAGCATTTGCTGGATTTTTCTGCTAGGATGAGCCACCATGAAGGCATAAACAACGGTGGCATTACATTGTCAGTGTGAGTTTTCACTGCTAATCATGTATTGAGGTGAATGTGAAGTGAGTCACACCTGCCAGAGCTCTCCTCTCAGCAGACTTCAAACTCAGACTAGAAGCAGATCAGGCAACACTGTTTTTGAACTTTCCATTGCTAGTGTGGACTTTCTGGATTATTATTTTCTTGTTGCCATTTTGTTTGGTGTCATTTCCTCTTTCACCCTCAGTTTACTTCCATTTTGTGAAATTTTGAAGCTGTGAGGAATGAATGCATGCATTCTGGCTGTTATATGATTGAGATGGAAGAACGGCCTCCTGAGAGCTTGAATTGCCAACAAGAAGGATTTCAGCGCTGAAAGCTTTGAACTCCAGAGCTCTGTTTCCCATCGCAAAGGAGAAACATAAGTCATCTAAATACTGCAACATCCACCCATGTAGGGAGATGAATAATATTCCTCTTATCTTGTACAAGGAGAACAGCGGTCCAACAGAAGTTGTGAGTTGTTCTGGGGATTTTTAGTGGCTTTTATTCCACTCCCCCTGCCCCAAACTGGTTGAACATCAAAGTGGTGTAGAAAATTGAATTACAGATTTCTGGATTCCCTAATCTCATGTCTCATCCACTGCACTGCCTGAATCTCTCTGCCCAAGTCACTTAATTTTGATTTCACTCAGTCCTCTCATTTCAGTGAGACAATTTCGATACTGCAACCTGAACACAGATAACTGTTCCTCTTCTATATCTGTGCCTCTGACAATACTTTATCCCAGTATAACGGTCATCTCATGGGATTCCAGAGTGCTTGGAAACCATGCTAGGCCCTTTCAATATTATGAGAGTAGCAGCTTGGCTTTCAGTGCTTTTTGGCAAAAAACAGGTCTCCCAAGGTACATTTTTCTGCATCCTGCCAGGAAACAACCAGCCAACATGCAACAAAAAAATCCCAACTAGAGCTGACACAAAAGGTCACTAAATCAGTTCGGGTTTCTTGGATTCAGTAACAGTAATCTCATCTCTATGTTGAGAAAAATAACTTCCCGAGAAGTCTGGCCAAGAAGAGAAACAACAGCTCAGCTGTCTCCACCCTGCCTGCTCTTTGTGAAATAACTCGTTAAAGGATCCTCAGGATTTGCTGAGGGGCTGCTTTACAAAGAGGTCAGGATGGGCTTGGAAACTGCCGTGGTGAGGAATGAGGGAGCTACTACTCCCAGATGGAAGGAAAAAGGAAACCTGCAGCACCTTGATGCTGAAGCCAAGAACATATAAACAACACCTTGGAATCCCGACAACTGGGCAAGAAGACACACAACAGGCAAAACAGA
>NW_010176738.1:0-34577 GCF_000695765.1 Mesitornis unicolor | reverse complement strand
TTCCTGCATGGGGGTCCTTCTCCTCCCTCTTCACAAACTCTGCAGAAGATGTGTACACCAGTAATATCTTCCACCTCATCTCCATACCCTCCATGCACTTTTTTCCGAGGAGCTGCAGACAGCTGGGAGGAACGACATTCTCCATATGCAGAGCTTGTTACCTTGAAACTGCCAGACTGAAGTCTTGGCTACACACAGGACTGCATATGTTTGGCTAAACCTGTTTTGAACAATTTAGTTCACAGTCATGAAGGCTGTGTGGTGCGTTTATGCTGATTTCCCTGTGCTTTTATCACATTTAAGTAAGCTAATCAGGAGCCAGGTGAAGTCATAGTGAATTAGACCATTCCCATATTGAAATTACTATCCACCTCCTGTAGGATTTAAGCTTGATGCCATGATACATAATGCCATGTATAAACCTCAATTTATGTATTTATGACCTGTATGCTGGTTTCGTTGTTATTTTAGATATATAGCAATGTTGATAGAGCTTTTAATTTTTTTAATGCTAAGAAAGCCTAATTGAACTGAACGTAAATGAATCCAGTCCAGATTGGGAAGGACCAAACACAGCTATTTGGTATGGAGGAGTAGTGGCTCAGTGGGTATAAAATGAATGGGTGGTTTTATTCCATTGCCCTTTGGTGTGCCCATCACTATACCCCTCTGGTTTGGCACTCCTCCCAGCCTCCTCAATAAGAAAAGCCAGGACTGACTGAGGGTGAGATATACCCACTTATTTCCAGAGGCAAGCCCTTAGGATGTGTCTGTGGGTTGATTTGGGAAATGCTGCAAAATCCAAGGGCACCTTCTGAAATAGTGAGGAGAGCAGTCTCCAGCATGACTAAAAAAGCCCTTTTCAAAAAGCCCCCTTTAAAAAAAGCCTGCGGAGAAGAAGCAGTCTCACCCCTGGGATTTGTAAGGGTAGCATCAGTGCCTTTGCCTCCATCTCCGCAGCGGCTATCATCGAATGGGAGGCACTGATCCCCGGTTCCAGCCAAGACCTCTGAATTCTTCACAATGTCTTTCACGGATGTGGTTGACTTGATTTTATAGATACGACGGCTGTTGGTGTCGGAGAGGTAGATGGAGCCGGTGATTGGATCTGTGGTCAAGTAATACTTATGAGCTGGGCTGTGGCTGAAAAACAAGGGTATGACGTTATTATTTTCAGGATGATTTGTTTCCTTAAGTCAACAGGCATTGCAAGCACTTTAGATAATAAAAATGCACAGGGCAGACAGACTGGGAAAGTGAAGCAGTGCCGTGTTTGACAATGTTAGTACATGGTGTGTTCCAGCACAGGGTCTGCTACCAGTCACTGTGCCTGGGCTGCTCTCTGGCATGGGGGGCAGCTACCAAAGGAAAGGGCTTGCTGGCCCGAGCCAAAATCATGCCATATGTGGAATTCCAATGCCAGGGATTGCTTAATTTACTTAATACAAACATAGTCTTGAAACTGGGGTTAATGCAGTGCCAGAAAGTGAAGGGAAAGTGTTGTACACTAGGTGCAGAAAACAAAGCAACTAAAATGAAATAAAATCTGTCCTCCCAAGAAAGACCCCAGGACAAAACCCCAAAGGCAGACTCCCAAGTATAAAGCACTTGAAGATATACTATTGAAAATCACTGTGTCAAGGCTTGTGTGGTGCTCTTGCTGATTCCAGCAAAGACCCTAGAGTCCTGTCCTGCCCTCGTGGAGATTTGGAGGAGTCCTGCCACTGAATTCAGCTGAACCTCAGTGAAGGGAGAAAGAAAATGGTCCTTGGAGTGCCACATTTTGCCCTAAGTAGCAACAAGAACTAGAAGAAGGGCTGAGGAACCCAAGTATCAGTCCCTTGTTAAACTCCATTCACTCACTACTTCCTCATAAACTAGAAAGGGTGTCTGTAAAAATGGGGTGAGCAGACAGAAAGCGAATGTTTTTTAGCTCCATGACTATAACACTAAATCATAAAATCATAGAATGCATTGGGCTGGAAGGGACCTTTAACGCTCATCCAGTCCAACCCCTGCAGTGAGCAGGGACAATGTTACCAGATCAGGTTGCTAAGAGCACCATCAAGCCTGGCCTTGGATATCTCCAGGGATGGGGTCTCCACCACCTTCTTTGAGCAACCTGTGCCAGTGATCTACCACCCTCATAGTAAAGAACTTCTTCATAATGTCTAATTGAAACCTACCCTGCTCTAGTTTAAAACCACTGCCCCTTGTCCTATCACTACACACCCTTGTAAGCAGTACCTCTCCACCTTTCTTGTAAGCTTCCTTCAGGTACTGGAAGGTTGCTATAAGGTCCCCCCAGAGCCTTCTCTTCTCCAGGCTGTACAACCCCAGTCTGTCCTCATAGCAGAGGTGCTCCAGCCCCCTGATCATTTTTGTGGCCTGCTCTGGACCCGCCCATACAGTTCCATGTCCTTCTTCTGCTGGGGACTCGAAAGCTGGATGCAGTACTCCAGGTGAGGTCTCACCAGAGCAGAGTAAAGGGGCAGAATCACCTCCTTCCATCTGCTGGCCACACTTCTTGTGATGTAGCCCAGGATGCGGTTGGCCTTCTGAGCTGCAAGCATGCATTGGTGACTCATGTCCAGCTTTTCATCCACCAGTACCCCCAAGTCTTTTCTGCAGAGCTGCTCTCTATCACATCATTCCTCAGCCTGTATTGGTAATGAGGATTGCCCCTACCCATGTGCAGGACCCTGCACTTGGCTTTGTTGAACCTCATGAGGTTCACCTGGGCCCACTTCTCCAGCTTGTCCAGGTCCCTCTGGATGCCATCCCTTCCCTCTGGCACATTGACCTCACCACCCAGCTTGGTATCATCAGTGAACTTGCTGAGGGTGCACTCAGTCCCACTGTCAGTATCATTAATGAAGATATTAAACAGCACTGGTCCCAGTACAGACCCTTGAGAGACACCACTTGTCACCATCTTCCATCTGGACATCGAGCCGTTGACCACTACTCTCTGGCTGTGACCATCCAGACAATTCCTTATCCACTGAACAGTCCACCCATCAAATCCATACCTCTCCAACTTAGAGAGGAGGATGTTGTGGGGGACCATGTCAAAGGCCTTGCAGAAATCCAGACAGATGACATCTATAGCTCTTCCCTTGTCTACTGATGCAGTTACTCCATTGCAGAAAGCCACCAGGTTGGCCAAGCAGGACTTGCCCCTAGTAAAACCATGCTGGATGTCTCAAATCACCTCCCTGTCCTCCATGTGCCTCAGCACAGCTTTGAGAAGCATCTGTTCCGTGATCTTCCCAGGCACAGAGGTGAAGCTGACAGGTCAGTAGTTCCCGGGGTCCTTCTTTCTACCCTTCTTAAAAACTGGTGTGATGCTTTCCCGTCTTCCAGTCACCAGAGACTTCATCTGACTGCCATGACTTTTCAAATATCACAGAGAGTGGTTTGGCAACTACATCAGCCATGTCTGAAGAAATGAATAAACCAGCAACTTCTTTATGGAAAGCATTCAATGGGTTGTCCAGACAACCGGATGAGTTTAGACACAATTTAAAAAAAAAGTCTTTCAAGGATTATATCTATAGTCTAATATACATATTAAACTCCTTAGCTTCTTTTATTAAAATGAAGTCTTTGCTACTAGTGTGTATTGAGCTGCATCTCTTCTAAGCCTTAAACCAACAGATTAAACTTGTAACACCTGCTGCCTGAACATGGGTCTTCTTCCTTCTAAGAAAGGCTAAGTAGTAATTAGAACAAGTGGGAAAAAAATCTCTACTTTTCTCCAGAACACCTTCAAGCTGTCCAAACTCATCAGGTCCCAAGAATTCATAATAAATGTACAGGCCATAGTTCACAATTTTACACTTAGTGGAATTGTTCCAGGAGAAGCTGCTTAGAAACCTGTGTTTTGATCACAGTCAAATCTATCCCTCATAATAAGAAATCTCCTCTCTCCTTCAACCTTTATGTTAGGAAAATTAACATTTCTTCAGACACATAAAAACTACTGAATTATTCTCTGCTTAAAAAAAGCCATAAGTTGGTTATTCATTCAAATTACTTCATCATTTGAGGGGCAAAAGCATCTTTCTGATTTATTCTGGAATATCTCTTGTGATTTATCCTATTAAAGACTGAACAGATTTCATCTTCACAAATGACACTGATTCTTGCTAAATAAAATGCTCTGACCTTCAAGACAGCTCCAGCCTGACAGTTCACTCTCCATCTGTATTCCTTTCCAATGACAGCAGGCTGGTATGGTATTATTTCATTTACCTGCATGTCACTCACACTAAGCAAGTGGCTCCAGGCCTGGTGGAAGAAGTTCCCTGTGGGATTCCATCACCCGTTCTGATCAGAGCCTTGCCTTTTCTGCTGACTGTCTGAACAAAGCCCAGCTGAATGTCAGTCAGCTTTGGAGCCGTTCATAGTCTCTGTTTTGCATGGGAGGTGGACAAGAGGAGGACGTTTTTAATGGCACTTTGCAATTCTTTAGCATCTTCACCTGGAGAGCACAGATAGCTTTCACTGAGTCTTACAGCAGACCAACTGCATATGGGCAAAGGCAAATGACATTCCTAAAGATGGAGAAAAATGGTACCAGAACTGGCAGTTCCTGCTCCCTTCTTCCAGCACTATAATTTTATTTATTTGTGGATTTCATACCCTCACTCTGGTGGATTTTATTACTGATTACAATCTTCTGCGGGAGAGAGAGATCTTAGACATTTTTCTAATCCCAGTATCCGTGGAAAATGGACACTGAAGCAAATGCTGCTTTCTTTTAACCACAGAAAAAGGCAAAATATCCATCCAGAATCTAGAAAAGCTGAATGGTATTTACCTCTTAAATTTACTAAGTCAAAAATTGTCATATTATGGTAATACTTGGAAGAGTTGTTGGTAACTCAAGTTTAGTTTTACTAATGAGGTGCTAAATATAGATTCCCCAAAAAGTAGGGGTGAGTTCAAAGTTCACAATCATTGAAAAATTATCTCTGATTGGTTAAAATTTTCATCCTCTGCATAGCTGAGGATTAAACACACCCACCTTTACTATGAAATGTACTTCGGAAGAGGTAGATGAAGAAAGTTATGTTGGTTAAGCTACCCATGGGATGGTAATAATCTTGGATCATTTAAAACCTCTTCTGGATTTCACCTGATAGCAAAACTCTCCAAAGACATACAATTACTTCTCTAAATGTAATGTTATGAATGGTGTTGGCAGCCCCAGTACAAACTACTTCTTTTCTCTTGCATGACTCCGTGTGAGCACTAGGAAGTGCTGGTTCATTTTTATGAGCTAGACTTTTTATTTTTACGAGTATGGCTTATCATGGTCTCCCACACACCTCTCCATGCATGGGGCTTTTGTGGGTGGAAGGGCCCCTGGGATGGCTTAGGCAGTGGAGGATTTAACCTGGAAAGCTTTGGAGCAAGGGTGGCAAAATACAAACTTAAAAATGATCAAGCTTGAATTTACCCTCCTGGTCTTTGCCAATGGTTTTCACCACTGTACCCAAAAGGTGTCACACTCTGTCTCTGCACAAATTGCACAGTGTTATACACTGGAGCTTTTGTTTAACACTTTGAGACCCTTCAGGGTGAGAGATGCTAAATAAACATACGTTAGCACTGTAAAAGTTCCCAAACCTCTTCCCTTCATACGTGATAATGCATGAGCACTGGAGGTGGCAACACTGGGGCTTCGCTTTTTATTTAAAGCCACAATCAATAGGCAAATCCGAGAGGCAAGTTGGACTGAACTGAACAACAACTGGGGCAAAGCAGAGATGATTTTTTTTTCCCCTTTCATGCTCTCTTATTGCTCAATTAGATAACAGACCAAAACAAAAGACAGGACTTTTTACCATGCAGAAGATTTAATCAGTTACAGTATTTGTAGTCTTAGAATATTTATTCCCCATATTGACACTGCCACCACTAGAAAAGGGCTGTGGTGAAGAGCTGATTTCCCATTCAAAGTGTTCCTTTTGCTATTAAGATTTTAGAAGAAACCCTGAGCACTGCAGTGGCATTTTAATTCCCTGAAGCAACAAACCAAAGTTGCAGGGATGGGGTGAGCTGGTCCCTAGCCAAGAACAGACACTTCAGTGTGTATTAGTGGGGCATGACGGTGCAGTCACTGGGAATTAGGACAGTTTCACAGGCAGAAGTTCTGCAGGTCAAGTGAAATGAAAGTGATACGGCTTCCTCATACACTTGTGATGTAGTGATGTGCTGGGAAAGCACAGGGAAATCTTCCAAGTTCACAGTGATCCCAGTTGTTTGGGGTTGCATATAGGCTCTCCTATACATCTGCCTTGTTCCCTTCCTTTTTTCATTCTTATTATTCAGACAGGATAGTACCAGCACCATTTGGGGCGCTCTGCAGATTTGTTAGGAGATTCAAATCCCATTTTAAAGTGCTTATGCTTTACATGATTCCTTATATACAGGCACGAGGAAGGAAAGTGATAAAAACTTGGGTGAATAGGCAGCACTCATGGATGTAGTACCATAACAGATGCTCAGGCTTTAAGCAGAGGTTGATAATACCCCCTTGGGCCCAAAACCCATGTTTTGGAGAAGTCTGAGGAGGAACCTCTTGCTCCAGAGTGGGAAGGCTGTCACTAAGGAATAAAGATGAGAAAAGGGAGATGGTCCCTGGTTTTAGCAAGTTACATACAATACGCCAGCACAGCAGACTGCACCTTTTTTATTGGTTTTTGTTTAATGCCAGGGATTAATCTCACAGAGCTTTAGATATCCACAGGGTGGATGCCTACCCCTGAACTGTCTGCTTTGACTCCCTTTACAGCCAATGGAGAGAAATAACAACTTTTTAGATATGGTTCATCTGACTTATTTTCAACATTTATCTTACAGGATCAACTGCATCTTAGTTTCTCAAACACAAGGGCATCTCCCACCTCCCCTGAAGGACAACTTCTGCTGATGGTAACAGTACAGCTCTGGCTCTCACTGTGGGCAACAGACAGGAGCAGTCTCACCACCAAAGTTAGTTACCTGTAACAGCTCATCTGAATAAACCCCTGGGGCTTCTTTGGATCTGATGTCTTTGTTTAAAGACATGAAAGCAACTCTGTAATACTTTCTGTGCCAGCTGCCCTCTTCCCCTCTGAGCCTTGCTGCTCACATGCATTTGCCAGTGACTAAAGAACTACCGAATTCCTGCAGCCGTGTGTTTTTTGTTCGTCGGGGCTGTGTTTCCATGGCTCCATGCTAAGCACCCTGCGGCTCACAAACAGAGGATTTTATTATAGCTTGTGTGAGGTACTGGTCTTTTTTTCCCTGGGTGACATTCAATAGATTAATACATAAGGAGGCCACACAGTGCAATGAGCTGAATTTACACTTGGCCTTTTAGTGTTTTCAGTTTGTGTGCGATGCCCAAAGCTCTTCGAGAGTCACATAAAACTTCACAGCAATGCCATAAGCCAGCCCAGGAAGCGCAAAGGACTTTTGATCTGATTCTAGGGCAGTTTTCTGAGATACCTCTCTTTGTCACTAATTGTAATTTGCCTGTCTAAGATATGAATGGAAACAAGAAAGGAAGAATATATAAAAACGTAGTCACTTTTTGCATATTTGCAAGACAGAAATGCATCACTGCCCTCCATGTACCTGCAGAGAAAAGATAATGATAATGAACTGCAAATTGCTATTGCCATGCTTGGAAGTGTAGGTGAATACTTTGGGCTTAGCTGACATCCCGCATGCTGACGCACAGCCATTTTGGCTGTCGCAGAGTTAGACCTTGGCTACCTATGCTGTACTGCAGAGACAAGCCTCTTGGTAGCTCCAGAGCCTTTGGAGATGAAGCACATCACAGGCTGCGTAGCTGGGAGGAATCCTTTTCCCTGGAGTGAGGACACTTTTGTATATGGATCACAGCTTTTCCAAACCACTGAGATTCAGCCCTGTGGATCTCACCTTTTGCAGCTTTTGCCTGTCAACAGTGCCAAGCCCAGGACCTTCTAGAGAAAAAAGCACTGGACCTTTAGCTAAGACTAAACCCACTCATTTCCCTGTGGCTCGGGAATGAAGAGGCTTCTCAACAAGATGTACTACGGCAAATGAGACAGAACAGATGCTAACTCACGTGGATGACTCCCTTAACCTAGTCACAGATGGGAATAGTTGATCTAGAGCTCTTTACCTCCTTCTCTTCCCTCACTGGTTCCCTTTGAACTGCATTGAAGCAGGTACATCTTGGTTTCCTTTCATTTAATTACTCAGTTTTTAGGAATTGCCTAAAGGCTGAAGCCCTGCCAACTTTGTAAGGCTCTGGTGGCATCTGCAGCATTTGTAGCCAGTCCATATATCTTCACTCAGTTATTGCCTTCATATATAAAAACTCTTCTTGTAACAGGTATTCAGCTTCTGCCCTTCACTCTCAAAGCAGGAGCACTTTAGTGGCTGTGTATTTCTAGGGCATTAAGGACACAACCTGGCTGTTCCAAAGAGAAAGGAGTTTTTCTACTGCTTTCAAATGATGTTCAAGAGGAGCTGGGAGACTGGCACTCAGCCTGATGAAGACAGTCAGTGCAGAGGTCTTGTGTACCAACCCCCCAGCCCTGCTCATAGACATTTTGGGGCAGTCTTTTATACTGTGTAAGCTCAGCCTTTCATTTATATTCTGGCAATAAGACAAAAAACCAGTATCTACTCCATTGCATTCCCAGGCATGCAGATAAAATGAACATTTCTGGTTTTCCACAGCCTCTATGAAGTCAAAGAAACACTAAATAAAAAGCATGTAGCAAGAAAAATCCCCAATCCAAAATGCAAAGGAAAAAACAAACAAAATAAAAAATCCCAACTCCAGAGTCTAAGCTTCTAAATTAGAAAACAACCAGGGAGAAGGATGGGAAACGTGTCAGAGCCAGAGAAGGCCTTGCAAACCCAGACAGTGACAAAAGGTTGACATCCTCCTGAATGCAACTGCTTGGACCAAACCCACTGACACTCCAGTGAACCCAAGTGACAAATATTTTTAGTGACAAAGATTCTTAGTGACAAAGCTCCAATTTGCTTAGCAGTCTCTCTCTCATCTTGTTTTCTTGTCATTACTCTTTCTCCTTTTTTTTTAATTGCATTTCCTGGGTAAGGTTCTGAGTTGCACTCCCTCCCAGCTGAGCCTGACACATTTTCACATGCAAAGCTCTCTGTGAAGAGCTCAGAGTTACAAAAACTTACTTCCCTAGGTGGGTGATGCTGGGGCACACCTGGCTCTTCATTAAGCCTGTAAAGCTCCCCAGAACTCAAAAGGAAGACATTTGACCAGATGAGAATTATTTTGCCATCCTAGCTGTTCCAGGGATCTGTATCCTGTCCCCATTTTTCCGTCTTGGGCAATTCCCACCCATTTTTCCTTCCACCCTTCTCGTCCTGTTACCCTGCTCCTTGTGCCTGTGCTTCCCCCACCTACAGCTGTAACAGTTTATGCAGAGTCTGTGCGACTCTGCTTTGTGATTAATGGCTCCCGGTTCTGATGACTGATTGCCTACGCCAGTTTTAATCACGCCAGCTTCATTTGCTATTGAATCATCTGGAAATGGCACTTGTGGCTCACTGTGTAACAACATGCAACAAGACAGGGAGCGGCATAAGAATTCTCCACTGGTTGGCTTACCTATGTCTGAAATCTTTATTTCTGACAGAAGACAGGAAAGCAGGAATAGAAGAAAGAATGAGGTGTTAGCAGCTCAGTTCGATGCATTGAAAACTTGACAGTAACTGTATCATACAATGCAATAATAAATAAAGACTTAGCTGGAATGACACTGATATATTTTATATTGGATATTACTTGGCAGTGAGCTCGCTTATGTAGCGCTGCACATCACAAAGGAAGTGTGATCTCACCTGCTTGGAGTTATTCACTTATGCAGGAGATAGGACCAGGCAGACTTTATCATTCAGAGCAGTACTGAGCTAAATATATGTAGATGGAGATACCGTTACAGTTTTTTCACTACCAGTCAAAGCAATACCTCGTGATTTACAAAGGTAACTTAACAGTGCACAGTTATGGGTGGCAGCTCATTGCTGTAACCTACTCAACTCTAGCCCAGAGGACCAAAATTATGCCGAGTTGGACGTTTTTCATGGCTCCAGTTACATACCCAGCTGCAGTTATCTGTGTCCCACAATGCATTTGCTTTCCTCTCTGCAACAGCACGCTACGCTCAAAAGACACCCCCAAAACAAAACCCAAAAGCCAAATAGTGAGGGTGTTAATCTCCACGGAGATGCTGATTTGAGAAGACACAAGCAAACGTCACTTAGTCCAAAAGCAATGGCTTCCCTCCACAGCTTTTAGTTAGCCTGCATCTGAACCTTCCTACTTTATAGCACACCAGAGTGAAGAAATGTTTATTAGATCCAGTAACCTGAGTGTTTGCACAGATGAAACAGCAATCGTTCCAGCAGATTTAACTCTGGAGTAAATTTAACTCTGTGGCTCTACACAAAAGCCAGCAAGGCCACTCTGTCAAGGCTTCCAATTTTCTCTTTTCCAGTCAGGAAATACTCTGCAAAACCTCCGCTGGGCCTGGTATTTCCACCAACAATGAAACAGGGATCGGGTTTTCAAAACTGTACTTCTGAGAATGAGATATTAATCTCACTCAGTTGCAATGGGATTTGGGCCCCAAATCACCTAGGCTCTTCTGGAAATCTCACCTTTGGTCGTTAAAATAACTTTCTGGCACTGGAAGAATATTACATTCTTTAACATGGACCAGGTCTGAAGATTTAGCCCAGCTTCCCACCTTACAAACATGAGAGGTATTATGTTCTTGTGTATCACATAACAGCATAACAAGAATCAGGTTCTTGCTTATTTAATCAGAAGGTCTCCCAGCTTTCTGGGACGCGACTGTAACCATCTCATCGGGGGCTTCCTAATTCAATGACTCCTCCTGATTTCCTTGTCGCCCTGTGAGCACATCAAGACACCTCTTAGCTGAGTGCCAGCCTTGTGATGACTGTCTGGATGTTTTTTTCTCAAATACCATGATCTTTGACACACCATGATGGCTCTGTGTGCCAAATAAGACCTTCAGCAAGGCCTGAGGACTGTGATGTGTGCAAACGAGGGACTAATGGGATCTTGCACCCATTTTTAATGGATGTTCCTTCACAAGACTCCTTATTTCTCCTAATAATTTTTTCCTTTGTCATTTGAGGTAAATGGAAACACTTCACTTACTTTCAGATGATCCATCTGTACGTTCACCCTGACACTGCTATTCAGTTGGGAACCAAGGGGAGCTGATATGTGTTTTTCCCACCCCAAAAAACTATAAAAAACCCAGTCTGTAACTCCCTAGGTGATCATCCTGTCTTAATCATGAACAATTATCTGTCCTGATTAACGTATCACCATCAGTGCTGTATCCTTCCAAGTTTAGGTTATCTCAGAAACTGACTGTTAATTTTAAGAATTCCCACTGATCTCTAACTACATCAAAAGGGAAATATCAACACAGTTTGATTTAACAGCACAGAAATATGTCAACATTTTTGGTGTGTGATTCAATTCCGGAAGAACTTGTTAGGCTTGTGTTTCTCTGGTGTAAATTAAAGGCAGCAGAGCTGCAGAAAAGGCAAATCTGGATAGCTTTTTTTTCTGCTTTACGGTAGTTTTTTAAAGAGTTTTGCTTATTTTTCTTTTGGGTACGTAACATTTGTGCAGATCTTAAGGGTATAATGACAATGGCCACATTCAGCACGGCGTACCTCAGCTCCAGTATGTTGGTGACATTGCCAGAGGGAAAGATCCTTCGGATGTAGTTGAAATCTCCAACATAAAGACTTCCATCAGACCCACATGTGAGGGCAACAGGAGCCAGGAGTTTGTTCCCATCTGCCAGACCATTGCAGCTTGGACAAGAAATGCTACGTCTGCGGCCGTTGCCCATAATGCTTCCAATCACAGGTGGCTGCTGGGAAATAAACTGGTTTTCCCCGTTTCCTTTATGCAAGATGCCTAAAGAGAGAAAACAGTAATAAGGAAATTAAAGAGAGGCAGGGAAACTGAGACCAAAGGCAGCACAAACTGGCAGTGCTCAATGGCAGCTGGGGCATTTGTCAAGTGGCACGAATGTGGTTTAGTGGTGGACTTGGCAGTGTTAGGTCTACGGTTGGACTTCAAGATCTTAAAGGCGCTTTCCAACTTTAATGATTCTATGATTTTTTGCTTCTGGAGAGGTTAGTCATCTTTCATAGTATTGTTTTGTGATGGTCTAAAATGAGGAGCCCCTTATCTGAAGTAAGTATCTTTTATAGAGCTATTACATTTCCTGCTTGAACAGAAGTATGTAGGGAGAACGAGACTGTCTTTACCTTTGAATGAAATACACTTTTCAGCATCTCATGAATTTTCACCTACCTTTTCTGTCCCTGCTTGCCCTGTAATTTGCAACCTACCAGGTAAAAATATAAATTACATAGGTTATGGAAAGATAAGGGACATGAAGACCATGGTGCATTCTCTAGAGAAATGTTTCATCTGCAAAGCTTTAGAGGAGCTCTGCTTAAGTTCCCTGTAAGGGCAGTGTTTTCAGCAGTGGAGTGGACTGAATCAGATGATTGTTCCCATACCACTGCTATCATCCAGAAGAATGCAGTGCTTCCATCATTTGAACTTGTTCTGATCAACTTGCAAGTTTTCCTGCTACAATTTTGAGCAATCTTCAAGGATTCCAGCACCTTCCATCCTCCCTTATGATCCATGAAGCCTCTCATTTCTGCAAGTTCCCTTGAACATTGGAGGATGTATCTGGGTGAATTTATGGTCAGTGGGAGGTCCAATCTTAATAGGCTCGTCTTTGTTATTTCAGGATATTTTCCTTGTTAATCCCCTTTGTTTAAGAAACTACAGTTAGACATGCTGACATTCAACTACTTCACAATGGCCAGCCTCTTCTGGATTTATGCACACCACATTCGTTCTAAATAATACTAGAAATCATTTGTTAGTAAAATACATGAGAGATTACATGCGTTGGTCAGGTTTCTTTCCTTTCCTTTTCTTGAACTCCTAATGATAAGAAGCAACCGGGCCTTGCAACTCGGCATTTATTCCTCTGTTATGTGTTAGTCAACCTACCACTCTGTATGTTGAGGGCATGATGTTTGTCCAGGGACCATCCTCCAAGTTTGGAAGCATCAATTTCATAACCCTGAAGCACAGCTGTCCTCTTCTCCCACAGGATCAAGTCAGGACAGGATTCATACTCATAACCTACTGAAACTATGAACAAGAGAGAAGCAAAAGACACCTTAGATGAGTAACCCAGAAATACACAATCAACACACACAGAGTTTCAACTGAGCAGGGTTAAGGGCATCTCTGCAGACAACTGCCAATTTCATTTAAAATGCCATCACCACAACACAGAGTCTCAGTATTTTTCTTTTTAAAGGCCATCCTGCATTTAAAAAGGTCAGCACAGTTGTAGACATTGGGCAAATGTGCTAAATATTTAAAAGGCACTTTTTTAATGGTATATTTTAAAACAATGGGTATTTGAGAGGGTAAACTCCTAAATGGGAGCATTTTACTCCTCTCTAGTCTTTGATCTAAGACTGCAGGTCAGGAACTTGCTAAAAATCATGGCCTTTCTTGGAAAGCAAAGACTTACACAAATGAGGCATGGGGCAGCAAGTTCCTCAGAGACAGCAGTCTCAGACCAGCTTGACTCGTGGTCATTGTTAATGTCAAAAGGCTACATAGCAAAACGTGGTTTGCTTGCCATGATGTGTAAACAGAGCCTTTCAAGAGTAACTCCGCTGAACGCATTGGAGTTGCTTGAGTGAAATTATGTCAGTAGAAGGAAAATCATATTTTTGACAGAATAATTTCACTATCTTCTCTGAAGAAGCAGGACCAGTTTCATTGGTTTACTTTTCTTCTGTCCTACCTGGTCTTTTCAGCACTAAACAGTTGAAGCAGAGCAGAACTGCCAGTTCTACACAGATGAAAAGCAATTACATAGCTCTTTTTATTTTTTTACTAGATAAAAATAAAGGTCTGATCTTACAAATTTCCCAGCCTCCTTGAAAAGTGCTGAGCACTGGGTGAACTCAGAATCCCCTCCTTTTGCAGAATCAGACAGTATGAGAGGAAGATGTAATTTAAGAAATGAAGGCTTGATACTTTCCACTGTTCTAGAGGAAGGAATCATTGAAAGACTGAGTGCTGATGCCCTCAGATCTGCTTGAGTACTCCAGGACCCACTGCTGATCTAGCACCTTAAAGAGCACATAAAGTCTTTCAGGATATGCTACCAGGACATGCTTCTCAATGTGGACTCCAAACTGGGTAAGGCTCAGCAGGTTGGATAAGCCTCCTCAAGGCAGCTGAGCCTGGATGAGAGGAAGGCACCCATTCTTCCTACTGGAAAGAAAGGCACCCTACAGCTCCTCTAAGAGACTTATCTTCAGCTGGGCTATGAGGACTCAGTGAATCCCTTTCTGTCAACAAGAGCTCTATTTGCTAATTTGGGATCTGTCCCATCTTGTTGACATCATTGTCTGGGCAGCCTGAAAGGTCTAGTCTAGACTGCCAAAAACCTGTAACTGAATGTCCTCCGGTTGTTGATCAGATGGAAAGCAACCACTGCAAAGCAGCATCACCTCTGTTCACTACACACTCAAAGTAACTCCTTCCCTCCATCATCATCATACAGGGTTTGCTGGGTGACCTCTGGGATGGCAGCAAGAAGAGGAATGAAGTGTGTCTCTGCATACATATTATATCCATAGCTTCCTGCCCCAGCAAGAATTTCAGGTTCTGCCCCTGTAGAGTGGAGTACTACAGGCCACAACGCTTGCTGCTGGGGATGTGACACACTGAGTATGCAGAGCCTTCCTATTCTCTGCTTCACAGCTTCTGACTGTCTTTTGCAGATGTAAATACATGAGCAAGGTACAATAGAGAAGACCATCATCCCCCAGTTTGGGATAGTGTTCTTAAATGGGTTATGATGGGGAAACTAAGATTAGAGCAATCCTGAAGGTCAAGAACAAGGAGGAGTGGAGATCAAGTCTCAGTTCTAGGGTTTTATTTTAAAGCAGTGCTGACAACTTTTGGCTAGAGGTGACAAGTAGCCAAATGCTTCCAGTCCCAGTTCATTCTTTCTGTATGAATGTGATGGTAGCAGCTCAGGATGTATGTGCTGGGCCATGAGCCAGAGACCAGATAAGTATTCATATGTCGGGGAAATGTGTGCTGTCTGAACAGCTGCGCCAAATCCTCTCCAAGGAAACAGCAGTGAACCAGGTGGGACGATTTTACATTTTACATTTTTACTTTTTATAAGGGCAGGTAGCAATTGAATGAGGGGGAATGCTTTTAAACTGGAAGAGGGGAGATTTAGACTGGATATTAGGAAGAAATTCTTTACTGTGAGGGTGGTGAGACACTGGCACAGGTTGCCCAGGGAAGCTGTGGATGCCCCCTCCCTGGCAGTGACCAAGGTCAGGTTGGATGGGGCTTTGAGCAGCCTGGGCTGGTGGAGGTGTCCCTGCCCATGGCAGGGGTTGGACTGGATGAGCTTTAAGGTCCCTTCCAACCCAAATCTTTCTGTGATTCTGTGACTCTATGATTTTATGTGCTAGCAGTTGGACCACACCATTTGAGGACAAGGTCTGTGCATTGCCACTTTTCTGCTTCTAAAAAGACACACCAGCCCTGGGATCACTTACCAAAGGCTTCTGAGAGCCCATACACCTTCTGGCTGTAGACGTCTGTCTTATCCCAGATGAAATAATAGGACAGGTCTGGAGCAGCTGCAAACCACTTTCTGAAGAGGCGCCCCTCGACAGCCACCATGAGGTGGACTTTCATAAGGTTGAAGGGAATGGTGGGGTGGGTCATACTGATTCTCAGCACTGATTTGTAGCCAGCTGTGCGACTGCTCAGGTAACTCACTTTTATTTTACTACCAGAAACGTTAATCTCCTCCTGTAGAGCCTGTGGAAAAGCAATGCAGGAGGTGTTAAATCAGCAGTGAGCAGACAGGAAAAGGCAGTGAAGCTGTAATTTATCAAACACACCTTTACAAAAGCTCTGGTAGACATGTCTAAAAAAGCACATCTAGTAGGCATCAATTATAACAATAATATATGTAATTTATAGTGTTGGTTGTGGAAGCCAAGGAATGCCCCCCTCTTTCTCCATCTCTGTTACATGGGAGAACAGGACACCAAAGTATCACATTTAAGTCAGTGTTTACAATGGCACTCACTGCTAAAAGGAGTCCCAGGACCCACAGTGAAAGGAGCATGGGGTCTGAGATTATTCCATCCTATCAGTTTCGCTTCTGTTTTCTGTCCTTTATGTTGATAGGTTTCCATAGCTGCTAATTTTTGTCTTTTTCCCAGTAAAATATCAAGTTCTACTCGGCCTGTACCCTTATGGATGTGCCCCAGACCCAGACTATTCCAGTACAGAATTTCACAGAAGACCGGAGAAACAGCAGGGAAAGTTTTGTCCACCTCTCTTCTGCTTTGAGAATAGAGAAGTCTCAGCAAAGATGGGATTTTCAGCTAGTTCACCTGCTAAAGTATAACCAGATCTTAAAAAGTATTCTTTTTTAAAATTTTTATTTGGAGAAATGCAGGGCAATTTTCTGGAAAGTGATACAGTGTACATCCCTACACCATGCTGATCCCTCCATGCAAAATACTGATTAAAAAGGGCATTTCTTCCTTAATTCTTGGGGAACTAGTTGCCACTTTTCAGAAAAGTTCACTCCTAGTTAAGCACCCAACATGGACATTTTCAGCACAAGCCAGAAACCTTTGGCAAAGTTTGAAAGATGAAGGCAGGGGCTTAGCAGTGAGGTGGAAAACTTGGTCTGATAATGGGATGTGTCAGAAGGTCACAGCTGGCACTGTTCTCAACACTTCGGTGTGCTGGACCCTAAATGAGCTGTGGATATACTTCCCCAGCAATAATCAGCTTTCGTAATGTTCAGGGCATGGAGGCTCGAAGGCAAGGGGTCAGGAGATCTACCCATCATGGAGATCACAGCCATCCTGGTGTCCTCCAGGCTTCGTGGCTCCTAGACTCAACTCCTTTGCAGGTGCAGCAACTTCCCTGGCATGACAAGTTGCTCATCTCTTACAAGTTTACTGGTTTGCATTACAAATAATGTCAGATCTTGTAATCTGCCCCCTGAAAAGACCTCTTCTAAGCCATTATCTGAGGCCCAACACTTTTTCAAATAATAACTTACAGCCTCTGAGCGTTGCAGCACTTGACAAACGGACACATCCAGAAGTTAAAGCGCTGTTCCGCTGTGCTCATAAATATTTACTTTCACTAATGCAGCCTTTTCCATTTACATATCTCAGTGTTTAGGAGGCTGAAAAATGACAGAACTGGGAAAACCCAGGAATTTTAAAATATATTTTATGAGCTCAGCAACAAGCTAGGCCAGGACCCGGCTCAACCAGAGACCAGCTGAGCCAAGCTGCAGTAAAGGTGGTCCCTTGTATCAAATCTGTCTTCATATGTAACCCCTCTAGGAAACAGCCAGGCAGAAATAATTGTCACAGAGGTAAAATTTGCGATGTCTGGTTCAAATCCCTGTCAGAAATCATTATTTCTCTCTGTCACGATGTGCCTCTGCTGTCTGCCATTCCAGAGACGGGGTCAGCACAGCGGTACCAAGGCACTGAGCAGCACAAGGGGCTGTGTTTAGAGGCGCCTGCATGAAGAGCAGGTTCAAATGGTAATTCAGATTATTCAAAGCGCATTTGTAGTTTGTAAGCAGTGCTGAACTAGCAACAGTGCAGGGCATTGGTGGGAGGAGTATGATCCAATAAAACACTCGTGGAAGAAGAGGGGAAAAATAAGCTGAATGCACCAAAAGTAATGACAGCTGAACTGTGTCCTTATTTCTATTTGATAATTGCTATTTGGCTGAGATAAATTCAAATGCTATGTCTGAAGTCCTTGGGAAATGCTCTTTAGAGTTTACCACAGCCTGACCAATGTAATCTGCTCTTCAGAAGTGGTCCAGACACCAGGCTGGTCAGGCAGAAAAGCTGGTTCTTCAGGCTTACTAGGGATTTTCACAATGTAGCAATTTCCACTGCCGTATTCCCTTTGCTCCTGGGTGTTGATCTGTGCCTGTGTTCCAGGTATATATCTATATCTATGCAATTCTGCTTTCTGCAATGAGACCATGTAGAAAATCTTGTTTCTATGTGCTGGGTTACACATTGCCCTTACAGTTACTCTTCACTCTGCCAGCAGACAACACAAGGAACTACCAATCTTTTTATTTTTATTTTTAAATATGATGCTCAGAAGGAATTCTGAGAAAGAAAACCATTTAGGGCCTGATTCAGGGGTCTTAACATAGATATCTAGTGCTTTTGAGATGTTCTGGGGTATCCAAAATCTCTGCAAGGGGATGACAGATCTGACATGGATCTCTGCCTTTCTGAAGCTCCAGCTGGAGGCCTGGAGAGACACTTCAAGGCATCTGAAATGGCACCAAATACGTTTTAGGCGCCTGAATGAAACACCTGAAAGGTATTATTTGGTCTTCTGAATGCATCCAGGTAGAGGACACTGCATTAACTTGTCGAAGCTCATCAAGTTTCTATCCGCCCACTCGTCAAAATCTCTGTCCCTGCTGCTCGTCACCACCTCCCAGATGTGTGCTCACACCTTTTATATTTAACATTTCTCTACTGAGAACTGCATATTATAAAATACAGCTGCAGAGACTGACAGCTAGGTTATTTTTTATTCTATATATGTCCAGTACAGAAATGAAAAGTAGTTAATTTATGAACTGAAGTACAGTCAGGACTCTGCCATACAATCAGATTCTCTTGTATACTCCTGCACCACAAACTCTGCTAACTTTCAGCTGTCAATATTTGAGGAGGAATAGTTTTACAGGTTTCAGCTCAATCATTTGGCACGTAGGAAAAGTACTGGTCATCATGTATGGGATTCATCTTGCCTAAACTTAGGAACCTAAAAGTTAGGAGTCTCTTCATGGCCAATAGGCAGAGATAGGCTCTTCAAAAGGTTGTTCTTGCCACATAAACCTAAGAGTGGGATTCAATTCTAGTTTAAGGCATCTAAATCCAGATGTCAATGTGAAGTGTGAGCATGTGAGGTAAGCATCAATTACAAACAGTGGAGATCTAGCTGATGCTGTCAGTGGGAACGAGATACCTTTGAGATGGTCACCTGAATTGATCTGTAGGCTCCACTGACAGTATTGATCAGATCTGTGTCAGCTTTAATGAGATCTTAGACATCTAGCACACATACAGACAACTGTGTGAACGCCTTATTTAGGTAGTATAATCTCAAAACGAATTCCACTTAGGTCTTAGTTAGATTCCATAACTACAAGTGTCCAAGTTATTTGTGACCTTCACAAGGGGTTGGCAGATACGATGCAGGACACTGAGAGGGGGTTCAGGATGTTTCCAACTAAACATCTATGATGAGGAAGGTGAAACACTGGCACAGGTTGCCCAGAATGTCAGGTTGGATGGGGCTCTGAACAAGCTGTTCCAGTTGAAGGTTTCCCTGCTCATTGCAGAGGGGTGGACTGGATGACATTTAAAGGTCTCTTCCACCCCAAACTATTCTCTGATACATAGTTAAGAAACTGTATCAAACTATTGCTTATGATCTGTATCCCTGGCTGCTTTCACAGTTGATAGACAGACGCACTCTTATTGAAGAGGAGTTTTAGAATGTTTTTGTCCAAGAGATATAATTAACACAATCTAACGAGTATCCTATCAAATAATGAGTGAGATTGTGATTATACTTGCACTGTATCAGATAATTGCTTCTTTCCCAGGCAGCACTGAGCATTACCTTTCATGGTGTTTGTTGGTTTATGAAAAAAAGAGATGGGAAAAATGAAACAAAAATTTGCAATCTGACTTTATAAGATATGGGACTTAATTAGTAATTATTCTGGGACAAACACAGTGACTGTAATTGGAAATTAGTGTGAGAAAGGATCACAAGATCTGGTCTAGAGGGAAAGGTAAAGAGACCACTCACTTTATTTGTTGCTGAGTTCAGTACCTGGTGTATTAAAATTAGAAGATACAAAGTGACTCCTCTCCTCATTAATGTTACCGCAACCCCAATGGAGTCAAGCAGGAAGCACACGATTTGTCCCTACACTTGTTATTATTTCTTCCTTGGCAGACTATTATTTGTCACTAAAAACAATACCCAGGACATGCCAAATGTGGCTTCTAAAACCCAGGGAATAACATGCCCAAGAAAGAAAAGCTTGGATCATGCTACATCCATATATTTCAACACAGTGAGTATTTTTAAGGAAAACGGATAATTCAGTTGTTTGGACTATTCACTTTAAAACCCAACTTTCCATTCAGTAAAACACTTTAAAACCACAGCAGGTTGTTAAACTACTTTTTCTGACTCACACTTCCTTAAAAAAAAAAAGAAAAAAAGGGATGAGAAATTAAAAGTAACCCTCTCGCTTTACTCATCTACCCCAAACGTCATGAAATGCAATAAACCCCAGGTGCTCTGCATGCTGGCCCCTGGCCATCTGTCTGCTGGCTCACTGCACTTCTCAGCAGCTTTGTGGAGCAAGGAGCCTTCAACCTCACAAAAGCTCACACCTGATACCCCACCACTGAGGTCTGCAATGCCCAGTGGGTGAAATTTTGAAAGGCATTAGTGCATAAGTGGCCCACAAGCCTCGCGCTGGGCATATTGAATGCCAAAGGGCTGCCTGAAGGCTTGTTGTGGGTCACACGGGAGTCCCAGCCCAACTCTCGAGGATGAGAGGTAAAAGCAAAGCAGAGCCAAGGTAGGTTTTTGCTGTCAGTCACAAGCATTTTGCCTCCATCTCTCAGGGATAAGGGGAAAAGAAACCTCCTGGCTAAGTGCGTGCTTGGGAGTGAGTGCTCCTGGCAAACAGCTGAAAAATGGTGCAACAAATGGCGGGTGCTTCTTTTTAGCAAAGCAGGGGAATAAAGAAAGACAGAAAATAGTTGTGTTCATGTTGCTCAAAGCACAGAAAGGAGCTGGATTATTTAATCCACAGTCCATACCTGGATCTCAGGAACGATAGGACCTTTCTCTGAGCAGGAACTTGCAAAAGCTGTCAAGGGAGATGGGGAGACCACAGGGTTGGGCCGGGCGAAGTTACTGAGGTCACAGCTCGGGATCTCATTCTCTTCATGCCTCATGACGATGGTTTCCATCACAAAGAAGCGATCCCAGGGCAGCCACAGAGTGTGCTCCTGGGTGATGAAGGGAGCCCGTTCGAAGTGCAGGATAATGGAGATCCCACCGATGGTAACCAGATCAAAGCTGTTGGAAGAGATGGAACACAAAGTTAGCGCAAGCACCACCCCGTCTGTTTGTAACAGTTGCCTAGCAAGGACCCCCAGAAAAATAATTGTAAGAAATACCATCAGCCACATTTTATAAGCATAAAACCTGCAGCCCAAAGAGGTTTTAGCTGGGTAAGAGCAAGTGGCAGAGGCAGGAGTACAATCTCATCTTCTTTGCATGTTGTCCCCACATATATTAAAAACATACTCATCCCTTTTTTTGAGACAAATGTTTATCTTTGTATAGTGCTTTTCTAGTGTTATTCGATCATACACACTCATTTTATCTTTCTCTTTTTTTAGAAATATTTATCACTGAAAAACAGTCACAGATTGGATCAATTCATATGCTGAAATAAACCACTTGGAAAGCAGTTTCTCTGACACACCACCACATAAATTGCCTTCACATCGCTGCCAACATAATACCTAATGCAACTCAGGGCACATGTGGATCCCAGTGGTGGACCTGCTGTACCAGGCACAGGGAAGAAATCAGCACCAGGCAGGCGATCTCTGCACCACAGCACTCAGCACAAAGTCCTTTTTTGGACTCTTAATCATTTAGAGCAGGACAGATAACTCACTGCCTGTGGTCTGCAGCTTCGCCCTATGCTACCTCCAGCCAAGTGGCTTTTCTGACTGCATTACTGTTGGATAATGCTATGTCAGGCCAACAGACAGCCCTCCAGAGCTGTATGAAGGGACATTACCTCGATAAGGAAAATATTCCTCCTCTCAATGTAAAGATGCTGGGATATGGTTTTGGGGTTTTGCATTTAAACTTCACATCTGGTCAGAGATGGAGAGCTTATGAAGTGCTGCAGGGTGTATCTACTATGTACAGACTCAAGAAAGAGGTGTTAACTGAGAAGGGAAGGGATTTCAGCACAATTTGAAGGCCTCTCATTTTTCCTACTTTGTTGGGGTTTTTTTCTTGTCTCAGTATCTCTTCAGTTGCAATGCCAAATGTGTGTTTCAGGCAAAGTAAGTTTTCTCATCCCAGCGTCTCAGTTCCAATGCTTTGTGCTAATGTGTGATGGTCTCACATGGATTTTAAGCACATGAATAATCTTGCTGGCTTCAGCAGAGCTACTTGTGTGCCTAAGAGCCATGTGCTTAAGTAATTCTCTTTGCAAGAGAACTTGGGTCTGAAACCACTGTGACAGCCCAAAGCCAGACTTGATGCACCTTGTAATTACAAAGTAAGAGAAAAAGCTGAAAAAAGTATTTAGAACTATTTTAAAAGTAATTATGAGGTTTTCAGATTGGCTGCAAAAATCCCAGAGGAGCAACAAAAGGGTATAAGCTACTTCTAAAAAAAAATATTTGGCAAGCAATGATTCAGGAGAACCCTTTTTTTGTTGATGGTTGACAGACTGAGGTGCCATTTAGTAAATATAATTATGAAAAGAAAGTTGTTCAGGAAAGAATTTTAAATTGAGTCCATGGGAGGGAGTGGAAAGCATTTTCAAAAGCTAAAGATGTTTATTCTACCACTCAAGTAGGGGCATCGGCTTCCCAGACCTATGGAGCTTGGCTGATGAGCAACTTGCCGGTCCTTGCCAGCAAAGCTGCACAGCATCTGTACTTTGATGAGAACATTTTTAACAGTCAATTAGCATTTGGCAAAGCCTTACGCTGGGAGGGAAAAGTTTGCTCTGCATGAATCCGGGCACCGAAAGGGGCAACGGGAGGAAAGAAACAAACACTACAAATGATGCTCAACAGGTTTTTAGGCAAGCGGAGAGAGTTTTTATTTGGAAACACCTCCGTTTACTTGGAAACCTCTCCTTTGGGAGTGGTTCTTGGCTCCATTGAGCCTGGGTCAGGGATGGTGACCTGCTGACGGGAAACATCCTTGCCTCTCCTGCATCCCCAAAACAGGATGCAGAAGGGAAAGCAGCACCTCCGTGTCGGGCTCCAGCAGCTGCGAAAACAGAGACATGTAGTATTTTTTAGCAGGCGCTGCTACTCACAAGCTGTTTTTTCCCAGAGTCACAGGGTGCAGCTTTGAAGTTACCTTGATGAACTGAACAAAAGCTAAATCCAAAACCACAAAAGAAAAACACAAACTGAAAACACCGTCCTCCCAGCTTCCCTTAGTGAAATTAAATTTAACAAGAGCAAAACCATCTTGGGATTGAAGGAATGAGATAATTGTATTTCTGGTTTTGCTGCTGATCTCTGATGTCTTTTTTATCACTCTAAAAAATCATACTTGTACAGTCATATTGTTCTGTTTTTCTTAAAAGACTCTGGAGATACAGGCCGAAGGATGAAATTCTCTATATAACAACAAAGCAGGCTCCAAAAAAATACCCCACAGAAAACTGAAACCTCTTCTCATCTCTTTGCTATGAAGTTCATGTATTTGGTCTTTCTGAGCGAGCCATGCCAAAGCTGCTGAACGTAACGGCAGGTGCACGATACTGGAAAGGTCTGGAGACTTTCCTCCTGTTTTATTAACACTGTGCCTACAACCACTGGACACTGAGGACTTGCAGCCTTTATAAACTACCAGTTCAATAAAATTTAAAGCCTTATTTAAAAATGTGGTTTATAATCCAGTCCTGATACTTTCATCCATCTCTTTACTTTACTTTACAGAGAAACCATGCACTCAAGAGTGGTTTGAGAGTTGTCATTTTATCTTCATGCCTTCTTATCTGAAAGAAGTCTGTCTCAGAATAATTAGGCTAAAAACACACGCAAGCCTTGAAGTTATCAAAGTTTTGCTCACACTAAGTAATGAGACTTAAATAGGACCAGAATTTCACTATTAGAGGCTGCATCTGAGTACTGTAATAGGAGTGAAATCTGCTTGCAGAGACCTGGAATACAGTGAACTCACTTACAGGGGTGAAAAATCCAGTTCACTGTAATTCTAAAACTGAGATTTTAATTATGTCACTCATTTTGAAACTTGCTCATGCCAAAAAAATTCAAAAACCTCAAACCTGAAGCAACAAAATCAGCTTAGGAACCAATCTAGCTAAACTGATGGAATTCTGTCTTTAAACTCCCTTACTTCAAAAACACAGTTATTGCCCTGCTATCGGTAAACTGATTTGCTAAATCAATTTAAGACAACTCAGTGCACAGTTTCAAGACTAGATATTCCTGTGGTGGATACACCAGATAATAAAGCCAGTGGGTTTTATGTGGTTATCTCATAACCCCTGGAAGGAGGTAACTGCTTGCATGTGTGCTCCTATTTTTCCTCCAGACCAGAATGACACCAGTGATGGTCCAGATGACCCCGTATGAATGGGCACTGCTGTGGACTGGGAATGCACGCAGTCTGCTCCTGTACTTCAGGAGAAGCTACTTCGTGCTTATGAGCATCAACATCTTAAACCAAAGTGACTCAGTCCCATGAAAACTGCACTGGGAAAAAAAACTGATGAGAAGAGACCTGCTTTATTCAGAAAATTACTGAAAACTATCAAAACACAGACTAGAAACTGTAATAGCTGTAATTCTTGATGTGATTTTGAAAGCGCTTTACAAATAGTACTTAATAATGCTATACCAATCAGTAAGGAAGGCAAGTAAATGTTATCTCCTTTTCACAGGCTGGTTGGCTGGCCTACGGAGGTTAAGAGATGCATCTAATGCTACCTGCTAAATCAGCAGCAATGGTCAGATTAGAAATAAGGGATCTCTGAGATTATTTAATGCCCTGACAATTTTAGTCTGAATGCTCTTAAATACTTCAAGGCAATTTTTAGAAGACCTCGCCACTGAGGAAGTCGCTGGATTCTAGTGTTCTTTAAAAGACTTTTACTTGTCCATTTATTACCTCTGGAGTATACAGAGGCACTGCTGTACCCATCCATTTGAGAAAATATCTGCATGTATGCCTCAGGTGACTCTGGAAGGGATTTTTCTGATTCAAGAGACTCAGCACTGAAACTGGACAATTTATTGAATGTCAGTCGTGCATCAAAGCCGCACAAGGTTTCTGCAGAAGCAGACTGATTTGAGAGGAAGGTGAAGAAAGTGAAAACAGAAAAGTATGGGGTTCAACTGACCACAAGCAGCTGCCAACAGAAACCCCAACTTCAGGATGGAACCTACTTGGTCTCAGATTCCCTTGCCCAGACAGCCAATCTCTGCCATTTTTATCCTTTGGAGCTGAGTATCCACTGGGGTCTGAGTCAGCAAACTGCACCACTGAGCTCCTTGAAACTCATTTAACTTCTGGAGGCTGGCAGCAGTGCCCCAGCAACCAGCAGCCCACTGAAGGGTGGTGGAGCATGCTGATGCTCAGCTGCATTGCTTTGAGCTCTGCTCAGCTGGAGGTTGGGAAGGACAAGGTGTGAAAGGGACATCCCTGGCTTCAACTGCCAGCAGAAGATGTATTATAGCAGGGGGAGGAGTTGCTTTTTACCACCTGGGAACTCGAAAGAAACAGTTACTCAAATATTGCAATGGTCCAGGGCTGCGATGGCAGTGCTCACCTCCATGCTCTGGTCCTGTTTATCTTACTGGTATGTTTGCTGCCTAGAGGTGAAGTTTAAGGTAAGATGCTCTGTGCTACACAGAGCACAACTGCAAAGTAAAGAGATGGTCCCTTCCTCAAAGTACTCATAATCTGAACAAGAGATTACACATAGTAGTTGGGTATTGTATATAGGACAAGGAAACAGATGAAAAAAAGGCTATAGCGGGCATTACTGTCCTGGAATTTTGCAGGTATATTTAACTCTTCTAATAAACACACATTTTGTGATGGCCTATACACAGCCATCTGATCTTGAGAGTGCAGTTTGGATCTCACTTTCACACAAAGCAGGTTGACAGAGATACTCATAGCACAAATGTGCAAGACTTTCGCCCTAGTGCAGTAATGACTAAGCTATGGGCAATACAAAGGCACCTGCCCCAGAGTCTTCCTTTTCCAAAGAACACCACTATTTTTTCTGGGATGCCTCTTTATTATCCAGATTTTATTGTCATGTCATCCAAGACGAGGAGCATCACTCGGAAAGCCTCCCAGTCACCATCAGTGTTACAGTGGGTGCAAAGCCTCCTGAGCATGGACATGGCAGCATTAAGCACACATTGCTAGCACATGTTCCTCTCTTTCATTGTAATCCCCTCAGCTTCTCTGGCCAAGTCAAACCTTTAATGAAAGTCGTGGACTGGAGAGGTGCTAAGATCCATTAATCCCCTCCCAAGTGCTCATGGTTAGTAGTCAATACATGGAGCATGTGCAGCTGGAACCCCTTATGTTTCAGTTTTGTTCTTAAAAGAAAGGGAGCCAATTAGCACTGACAGACAAAAGATAAGATGAAAGACTTTCCCAATTTGCAATGCTTTTGTTTTGGTTGAGCGTGATTGCTCAGATTGTATGCACTTGCCTCTAACACAACTGTAATCTTAACGACTTCTTCCTAATCATTTCAACATGAATTAGCAAGAAAAGAGCTGTTGAGAAAAGGAAACATCTTTTCTTCACATGCGTGGGCACTGCATTGCCCAGTTGTTGGCTACAGATTCTAAGTTAGTAATAATAAATAATAAAAATAAGAATAGAATAGAAAAGGACTATTTCAGTTGGAAGGGACCTACAACGATCATCTTGTGCAGCTGCCTGACCAATTCAGGGCTGACTAAGTCAAAGCATGTTATTAAGGGCATTGTCCAAATGCCTTTTGAACACTGACAGGCTTGGGGCATTTGCTACCTCTCTGGGAAGCCTGTTCCAGTGTTTGACCACCCTCTTGGCAAATAAATGCTTCCTAATGTCCAGTAAACTTCCCCTAGCACAGTTTTGAACCATTCCCACACATCCTATCAATGTCTATACCAGGAAGAATTGATCAACACCTCCCTCTCCACTTCCCCACCTCAGGATGCTGTAGAGAGCAATGCAGTCACTCCTCAGCCTCCTTTTCTCCAAACTAGACAGGGCCAAAGTCCTCAGCCACTCTAAATAGGACATGACTTCCAGCCCCTCCACCAGCTTGGTTGCCCTCCTCTGGATGCATTCAAGGACCTTCCCATCTTTCTGAGATTGTGGGGCCCACAGCAGCACACAGCACTTGAGGCGAGGTTGCACCAAGACTGAATACAGTGGGACGATTACCTCATTTGACCAGCTGCTGTGCTGTGCTTGATGCACCCCAGGATGTGGTTTATCCTCACTGCTGTCTCACATAGACCCTGCTGCCAACCAGCACCCCCAGACCCCTTTCTGCAGGGCTGCTCTCCAGCCAATCTTCTCCCAGTTTATATTTGTGCCTGGCATTACTCCACCCTTGGTGCAGAATCCAGCATTTGGTCTTGTTATCCCATTAATCAAAGCCCAGTGCTCCAGTCTATCTGGATCCCTCTGCAGGGCCTCTTGTCCCTCAAGAGAATCGACAGCACCTCCCAGTTTGGTATCATCAGCAAACCTGCTAATGGTTGTTAATGGGACCAGTCACCAGCCAGATGCAGCCCTATAACAACTCACCATAATACATCGACATCTTGAAAGCGCATCGACAATAAACATGCTCTTGGAAAGCATTTCTCTTTAGTGTTGATGGTAATAATGCTGTAACTGCTGCTTGGGCACTGTAAATCCTATCAAGAAGTCCTACCTGCCGTCTTGTCTGCTGATGGTGTATCCAAAAAGAGGGTTGTTGACAAAGCTGATGTTGACTCCAACTAGAGGGGTCCCATCTGCAGTCATCACCTGGCCTCGAATCACACACGCGTGTCTGCAAGAAGGAGAAAAATGATAGAAATAGTAAGTCTTTTGACAAATTTGGGTTTTTCCTCTACTTCTGTAGCGGGGAATTCCTATGGATTAGAAAGCCCAGGCCCTTATGTCCTGGAAAGCTGGGGCCATGACGTGTGTCTTGACGGTGAGATGCTGCTCTTGAAGACTTTATTGGGAATCATGTAAGAATATTCAATATCTAAAATGAGGTTTACCTTTATTCTACTCTTGAAAAGCAACTGTTGCAGCATATACTTCCTTAACTATGGATTTCTGCAGGGTTCACAACATCACACTGGAATCTGCTATAACCCAGTTTCACACTGTCTTGACAATATCGCCCAAATTAAGGGCAAAGAATGTTTGAAAATGAAAGACAACAGAAACCTATCAAGCAGTGCATGGACATATTTAAGGCACGAAAGCCACAGGAGCAGCCTAACCAAGGCTTGACAGCTCATTTCTTCCATGCCTGGGAAAACCAGGACACATAATTTGCTAAGTTCAGATAGCTTCTCTACAAACTGCTCGAGGAACTGGCCATGCTAACAGGATGGGCTTTTTCTTCCTGTCTTTTTCTTTCCAAGTTTGGTAGATTGCACTGTTTTATAGGCCACATCTATTCCAATTACTCTGTGCTCTGTAATGTGCTCTTTTATCTAAGAATTTCAAGGATCTTTACAAACATTGATTAATAGCACGAGATAGGTATTTTACAGAGAGAGGAAATAAAGCACAGGGTGATTTTCAGTTGTCCAAGGTCAGTCAGAAAATCTGCAGTAAAGCCAAAGACAGATTTTCTAGGTTCTTATTCCAAAGTCTGTTTCCAGACCTCTAAGTCATTACTACGCCTCTACCTTAGGAGCTTCCTATAAAGACAAAGCATCACATGTCTGAGAGAGTGTCTGAACCCAATTTTTGGCTGAAGGTAACAATTTTTCTGAGCAGCAACAGCAAATTGTGGTGTCAGTGTGCTAACGTGACCCAGTGAGTGATTTTCCTAACTGCTGTCCTGCTGGAGAGCAGAGATTGAAAGCCAATGTTTCTACAGGTGCAGGACCAGAGCTCAGCTAGGGTAAATCATCCCAGCTGCACTTGCTATCAGCCCACTCCAGCTGAGAAATGTCGCTTTACCGGTTCACTGAGGCAGGGGATATCTGCAATGTTTTGTAAAGATGATTCCATAAACACAGATCATCAGGAAAAGATCAAGTTATTTTCTTACAGTTCACCTAAAAATCTGATGTCGTGTAATGCAAGGAGATAAAGCATAATTTCAGCTTAATAAGGGCTTCACTATTTGTATATTCCACAATACAGAAAACAGATGATTTGTCAGGAAGTCTTAAACAAAACTCCTACTGATGTAAATGGAGAGCTCCAATATTAACAAAAATTCTCGAAGCGTTACCAGAATGTGTTGGCAATATACAATGTGACTGGATTCATATACGACTTTGGAAGAGGCCACAGGAAAATGAGATAATGGAAATGATTTTTCTGTCACTGAGTTTTCTCTGATATATCATCACTGACTTGTTAGGAGTCACGTTGGAAAAGATTTGAACCCAGCTCTGGAGCTAATAACTTTCTTCATATTTCTATTGCTTCTCCCATTGAAGGCTCTAACCCAGCCTTTCATATAAAACAAATTGAAAACAGTATTCCAGCACAGTTAAGGATGTCTAGTTAAAGATCTAAAGATCCAGTTGAAGATGCCCCAGCTCACTGCAGGGGGGGTGGACTAGATGACCTTTAAAGGTCCCTTCCAACCCAACACTTTCTATGGTTTCTACAGTGTTACGCACATCGCCCTCTGACAGGCAGCAAAGCACAACCCAAAGGATCACAGTGCTGTGGAATACACTTGAGAAAATGTCAATGCTTGGAATAACCCCACTGAAGTCAACAGGCTACCAACTGTAGTGCAATTTTTGCAGAGAGTATGTCTAATCACATGTCTGAGCTAAGAGCAAAGGTCAGGCCTTTTCTTCCCAGAGTTTTCCATGATCCTCTCCACTCTACCCTATCTCCTTTTCCACCCTTTAAAGAGACCTAAGGAAGGGTTTGAAATTTTCTTCTCTGAGCTTCTCATCAAATGTCTGCATATTTTGTGAAAGGCAAGGAACCACCACATACTGTGGAGGCCCCATGCCTGGTGATATTCAAGGTCAGACTTGATGGAGCTCTGAGTAACTTAATCTAGGAAAGATGTCCCTGCTCACTGCAGGGGTTGGACTGGATGATCTTTAAAGGTCCCTTCCAACCCAACACATTCTGTGACTCTATTCCATGACACTGTGCTTGAAGACTGAGACCTGAGCCTGAGGGACTCGGTATTCTGAGTTACTGACAGCATATTCGAGTCAACGCTGGGACTACGGATGTTTTAAAATACTTGAGAGACAAGTTCATACATTTTTGTGAACCCAAAAAGAATACTTCCACTTGTTGTTTCTTCCTTCCAAGAATTATAAGCAAGTAAAGGAAAAAACACAACGTTGCAGGTGTCTCTCCTGCTGTCCTACACAAAACACATGTCCAAGCAGTTGTGAACCTCTAAGCAATACTGCAAGCACATTGGCCTAGACCCTCAGCTCATGTTAATGGGAGGAGGTGCTTTATATCAGCAAACATCTGGTCCATTACATATCACTGACAACTATTTCTTCAGTAACAAGCACCAGCACAACATGGAGAAAAAGCTTCCTCTCGCCTTGGCAGCTGTACCAAATGCATTTGAGCTCTCACCTTCAAAAAAGAGACCCTGTTCTTGACAGTGCTTTGCAGCACCACACTTCAACTCCGTTAGCACATCTACGTGCTCACTAACTCAGACAACATTGGCATCTCTTCTCAGAGGCAGCTCATCAGCAAGCCCAGCTGCATCCACCGTCCTCCCGAGGACTACAGCAGCTTTATTTACATGCTATAGGGAACGATGTTCCCACAGAGGGGACATCTTTCCCAAACCCCTGTGACTAAAAGAAGCTGGAGCAACACGCACAAATCTGAATTCACTTAAAAGCAGGAGGGATGGAAACTGGAAGAGAACCAAAGCTCAGGCTCTGCCTGGTTAGAGTCTCGAATCCTCTCCTTCCCTGGGTGACAAAATTTGCCTCACTTGGGAAAAACAGTTAATACAGTGCGTTGGAAGCAGCTGGCTTCCCTAGTGTCAACGTGTCCTTTCTGGAGGCAAGATCAACTACCCACCACACACCGAGCCCCCCAGGAACTTGGTTAATGATAATTTACTCAGCCATTTCCTTCAGAAGACCTTGGTCTAAATGCAATTACACTAAAAACCAGCTAAGTGGTACTGCTAAGATGCTCAGCTCCGCTAGAAGGTCTCCCAATATATTTACATAAAATTATCTCCCATGTTAATAGAAGAGATTTATTCCATTAGTCTAGGCCTGCCAGTTCAGAGTGTTTTCTGCAGCTGAACAAAATTGAATTTCTCGTAGCTGGAGCCTCATCTTCCCACTGAATTATTAACAGATTCCACCTATTGCCTCTGTTTTCTGGCTTTTTCTGTTTTTTGTCTTTCTTTGTTTCCTTCACTACTTTTACATCAGGCTGTATGGATTCTTGATTTACAATGAAGAGCAGTCTGGATTTTTTTCTTCTTCTTTAATTAGATTTTTCCTTTCTTTTCTTTTTTATTTTTTTTTATTTGTCCATAAAAGCTTCCCCGAAAGACCAAATAATTGTGGAAAAGCCATCCAGAATGCCAGATGGCGTATCAGACCATTTTACACCATCACTTCGTGAAGTCGTTCTTTATCCCTAGAAAATTAAATTAAGTCTTCCTGGAAAGACCTGGGCCACAGTGGCAAAACAGACAGGAGTGCACTGATGACTTTAGTTTCCCATTGCTCAGATATAAAGGAACTTGGACAGGCTGTCAACAAAATTCAAGCAGATGAAAACAGCTTTAGAACAAAAGTCAGAAAAGTAAATCCTCAAAAAGGCATTTCACATGATGGGAGCACATTAAAGATTTGTCTTTAATACTGACTCTGATCCAATGTCTCATAACATAGACATTGGCTCTTCCAATACTTCTTATTCATAGAAGTTTTCTGCTGACACTGCACTTGGCACTGGGAAACAGACAAAAATACTGCTTCTGCAAAACATTTTTCATTGGGAAAAGAAAATTCCATGCATCCTAAACTCCTTTTTGTGGTAAAAAAATGTATAATCTTTCTGTTACTGAGGATAGGTGCCATGGGAAATCTCACCCCAATAAATTTCTGCAGCTCCTCAAAATATTTCCTCTGTAACTCATTTTGCCCTAGCCTTTAAAGTTCTCAGATGTGTGGAGATGGTTATCATGACTGCTTAGCCACTCTCAGCCAAGTTATTCATAATAAATATTTTAATTTGCCACCACAAATCTCTTTATCTCTTGGATTTTACTTACCACTTCCGTATTTTATTGGTATAGACATGCCAGGGATTTGTCCTTCCACTCTGGATGAAACTTTACCAGAGCACCATGGAGTGAAAATCTAGAAAGCTATTGCTTGTTGGGAAGAGCATTATTAATGAAATTAGGTGATGTCTGTTCTATTTCTTCCTCTGTTAAAGACTTTCTGTGTGACACTAGTCATGTCAGTTGGTCTGTCTGTGTTTTTGTACTCCACCCACAAAATAACAATAAAGTACATCCCCTCCCTGTAGAGCCGTAGAAGGGTAATTGTAGTAATCTGCTAATCCCTTGCACAGGGATTTTACATTCTCATGGCACTTCATCAGTGACATGCCCAGACACCGTGCTGATAAGTGCCTACAAACACAGTCATTTGTTACAAACACAATCTCGTGGATTTAGCTGCTGTGACCTTTCTGCTTGATAATAACACAGGATGCAGCAAAATGTGCCTTGTCCATTTTGGGTTGAATGCACCTGTCTCATGTTAAACAACCCCAGGGCAGTCTAGTACTAGGATAGATAGGAAAATTGGTAGAATGCCAGGTAGATGCTAAGGGCATCATGATCAAACACATGGACACACTGAAAAAGCCTCAGCTGACAGATGAAGGGTAAAAGAAGAGAAGGCAGCAGAACATACAGTCCTTCGAGTTCATTGCCTGTGGCAGTATTTCTCTCAAAAGCTGTCTGTAAGAAAAGCCCTGCCCATTTGTGTCTTAACTGTGCAGAAAAAACTCCTGAGAGGCTTCCCTTGAACTGAGTTGATCCCTGTCTGGCTTCTTCAGTTCAGTTCAGCTGTAGGAAAAGCTTAAACTCGAAACCTACCTACTGACCATAGCTGCCATCTGAATTAAGGAAATCAGGAAAAAGAATGGAAAAGATCCTACTGAAGGGTTCCTTGTTAAGAAAGGCACACTTACATAAAAAAATGAAAATTAAGAGTAGTCATCCAGTAAGATTCCCACACCACCATGGACAGTGTAAGTGAGTTCCTGAAGTGGTTTGGCACATGTTGGGCAGCTTGGTTTCAAATCCAGCTGGATTTAGCAGGGCCTGTTGTGATAGGACAAGGGGCAATGGTGTTAAACTAAAAGAGGATCTATTCAAACTAGATGTAAATAATTTTTTTACAATGAGGGTGGTGAGACATTGGCACAGGTTGCCCAGGGAGGTGGTAGATGCCGCACCCCTGGAAACATTCAAAGTCAAGCTGGACAGAGCTCTGAGCAACCTGATCTGGTTGAAGCTGTCCCTGATCATTGCAGGAGGGTTGGACCGGATGACCTCTAAAGGTCTCTTCCAACCCAAACCATTCTGTGATTCTGTGATTCTAAAAAATGTCAAGTTCTTCCCCCCCCAGACAGGGACTTGCTAAAGTGGCACTGACAGACACAGTTTGCAACAGATCCTGCCGCTCAACCTTCTGAGCAGCTGCTAGAGTGGGAGACCCAGGAGAAAGAGTGGGTGAAGAAAAGCAAAGTTTGTAAGAGTTCTGACCAGGTTCAATAAAAGAAAGTCAATTCTAAGTTGTCTGCAGTGAGAAACAGTATCTGCTCTGCTTGTTTAAGTTATTCATTGAAGCTATTTATGAGGTCTCATCACTGAAGGGTCAGGCAGGAGATGCTGATGATTCTTTATGTGGGTATGGTCCTTAGGTGTTAACCTTTTGCAAGAAGCCTTCTACAGTCTTTTAGATGTTCTACAAAACACACAGTAAAGCCAACTGAATTAAATGCTTCAATGAAAACTCATTACTTAAATTGCCTGGAGAAGGACAGGGGAAAAAACAACAAAATGCTCGGGTTCTTTTACGAATGTAGCTGATGAAGTTGATATTTGAAGTACAAGAGGAAAGTGCTGATTAATCAAGGTCTACAACAATACCTCTAGATGCAGATTTTTTTTCTTGTTGTCTCCTTAGATCCAGTCTAACCTGACAGTATCAAAACAGTGGGCCTTCTTCGGTCACAATAACCCTATGCAATGCTACAGACCTGAGTGGCTGGAAAGCTGCCAGGCAGAAAA
>NW_010176737.1:0-23282 GCF_000695765.1 Mesitornis unicolor | reverse complement strand
CAGAAAAGCACCTGGGGGTGTTGGTGGACAGTGGGACGACCATGAGCCAGCAATGTGCCCTTGTGGCCAAGAAGGCCAATGGCATCCTGGGGTGTATCAGATGGGGTCTGGTTAGTAGGTCGAAAGAGGTTCTCCTTCCCCTCTACTCTGCCCTGGTGAGACCACATCTGGAGTATTGTGTTCAGTTCTGTGCCCCTCAGTTCAAGAAGGACAGGGAGTTGCTTGAAAGAGTCCAGCGCAGAGCCACAAAGATGATTGAGGGAGTGGAGCATCTCCCTTATGAGGAGCAGCTGAGGGAGCTGCGTCTCTTTAGCTTGGAGAAGAGGGGGCTGAGGGGTGACCTCATTCATGTTTATAAAGGCTTTTCTCAGTGACAGCCAATGTCAGGACAAGGGGCAATGGGTGCAAGCTGGAACATAGGAGGTTCCATGTGAATATGAGGAAAAACTTTTTCACTGTGAGGGTGACAGAGCACTGGACCAGGCTGCCCAGAGAGGTTGTGGAGTCTCCTTCTCTGGAGACATTCAAAACCCACCTGGACGCGTTCCCATGTGACCTGGTCTAGGTGATCCTGCTCTGGCAGGTGGGGTTGGACTAGATGATTTTTCGAGGTCCCTTCCAACTTCTAATATTCTGTGATTCTGTGAAAATTGAATTTCAAGACTTTTAAGATTGCTAAAGTGGCTGAATTTGGTTTAATCTCTACAATGGACATTTGGTGAGAGGGAGGAAAATGAGAGACTCCTCTAGATCTATTTATGGGGAATTATTTGCACAAAGAGAGGGAGAGTGTCTGTGAACTCTTAGAGACTCCTTATCCAGATCTCTTGGTGTCTGCCTCTGGAGACAGGTTTTACCCCTGCCGAGGACTGTGCGAGTAAACCACTGTGAAAGCAATTGATACAGGAAAAGAGTGGCATTCAGCCCTTGAGACACTGACTTGGGAAGATCTTGTTTTTCCATGTCATGCAACATCAAATTTAAATCAATACTTTTTTCAGCAAAAAGAAAGGGGAAGGCTGAATTCCCCTCTGTTACATGCAGATTAACTCTCTGCTTGTTGTCAATATACATATCAGCTAGACAAAGCTCAGGCAGCCCTCTTTTAAAGGTCTGTAGGTTTGCAGCTTGTCCTTTTTCTTGTCATTTTCAGTTGCTTTTGGTACCTTCTTATTGCTTTTATTCACTGGATTTTACTTGTCCTGATCAATGGTGAGTGCACACCTTTCTGTTCTGGGCTCTCTGGCCTGTAGTACGCTTTTGTTTCCTTGAGTGAGTTGTTCTATTATTGCTATTTCTGTTTTCTCTCTTAAAGCTTGGCTTTCTTTAATTCCCTTTAAACAAACATCTGAATAGCTGTAAAGGGTGGATGATACCAATACTGTCAAGATCCCATTGATCTTCCAACTGATGCTGCTGGAAGGCAAGCCGACTGTTTTCTTGACATATTTTGGTGTTTAATTTTCTGATTATTTTGATAGCTTAGAAGTTTTTGTAGCAATGAAGGTGAAATCATCCTTGCCTTTTCATGCACATCTCCTTTTTGTGTTAGTCCCAGCCAATATGGCACTGTCAGAAAGTGTTAGATACAGCTTTTTATGTTGTCTGAAGCATTTTCTCAACTGCAAGCTGGAAATAGCAGTTTGAAAGCCTGTGTCCCAAACTGAGTTTAGCATGTGGTGTTAACACTTATCTTCATTATGGTTATTTCTGCCAAATGTTTTCTGCTTTTCAGACAGTTCCAGTTTTCCTGAAGGGAAAGGTCTGTTGGGCATTAGCCGTGGAGGCAAATAACTGGCCATGAAGAATGTGAGAGGACAGAACTAGTGTGTAATGGGTTATATTTATGTACAAATAAATTTCAATATATTGGGTTAGGTACAGGTAGCCGTGTTCTGTATTTTATATTTTCATACTCTATTTTTTAGTATGTATTTCAGACTGTAAGTTTTAAATAATTAGAGCCTTTCCTAGGGTGAAGAATGTTGATGACCTGAAGGTGGGGCTGCACTGTAGAGAGGAAATGCTGCAGAGGTCCCTGACCAGTTGGAGCTGCACACCATTAAGTCTTCACAGCTCAGCATGGCTTCAGGGTTGAGTATGTGCTATGCTCACCAAAGACCCTGCTTTTAGTGTCAGCACAAGCAGAGATATTTCAAAAGTCCATGTCCCTGACGTGTGAGGTATAGCCCTAGCATTTGTAGAGATGTTTACTTAGTTGTCAGTTTCTTTCAGCTGGGCCAAGACTGAGAACTTCATGCATTCATTCATTATAATAACATCCTGAACTGATTAATATGGTCTGTTGGCTTCCTTGCAAAAAATTAAATAAATCTTACTTTCTTTGTCTGAAGCAGGATAGGAGAGTAATGAAATGGCTCTATCAGGCTTGGCAGCTTGGGAGTCCAGAAGGAATTTTCCTCTGTCAAATTAGTGGGGATGTTTTTTGTTGTTGTCTTGTAGTGTGGTGTGATCTACATTGCAGAATCATTTGGAAATTTAACTAAACATGCACATGGGAAAGAGCAGTTTCAAGGACTGACTCCAGGCTGTACTTTATCTCATGTCTCATTACGTGGTGATTCTCTTCATCTCTTCTGCTTCTTTCTTCTAGTTCTTCTTTGAGAATTTGAAGAGAATGAATGGATCAAACCTGAGTTCACCTCAAAATCTCTGTGCATCATGAACATTATACTGAGGTCAGAATACACCAGAAAAAGTCTTAAAACCACAGTTTAAACTCATGTCTTTCTTCATGTTATCCTAAATCATCTGATATGGTTGTATTTGGTATTTTTCTAATACTAAGATGCTGTAATTTCCTACAGTATATTATAAGCCAAAGACTTATTTGTAAGACATTTATTTCTTATTTATACAGGATAGATAAGAAGGAAAAGCACAGCATTTTTACTGTGATCAACTGTTTAATTTTGCTGTTTCTTTTGAGCATGCATAAATGTATATAGCCTGAGTTGAATAAGCACTCCTTACCACTGACAATAATTCACCTTTGAAGGAACTGAACTATCAAAAGCACCATGGTTAGCTGTGGAGATGCACATGCTTGCTTAAATGAGAGCTGCTAATTGCAGATCCAGAACTTCTAGCAGCTCTAAAGATAACATAATTTTAATATATATATTTTTGTTTTAAAATACAATGTGAAGCAGGTAGGCACTTGTATAGTGCAGATGGCATGATAAAATTTGAGATGTATGAAAAAAGGAAGACTTTTCAATTTATATTTATCAAAACAGTAGAATTAAAATTGTGCAAAACTGCAAATATTAATTAATAGTGCAATATCATGATCATTGAGTGTTTATATCATGTGTATGCATACATACCTTTTTTTTCTTTCTCTTTATCTCACTGGTGTGTCCTTGCATCTATGTAACAACCGTACCTTCCTGATGTTCTAATAGTAACGTGACCACACATACTCATGTTATGTCCAGAGTTTCAGTCTCACATAGTCAACTGTCATTAGTCAAATTTATTACCTCCAAATGAATGCAATAAAGCCCCTATTGATACCACGGAATTAATGTTCTGATCTAAGACATACACTGCCAAACAAACTTTGAACTGGAGTGGCAATAAGGAAATCAGGAAACAAGTAGAATGGGGTACTACATCTTGGAAAGCAGTGCTGGAAGACAATTTGGTGTTATAGTAGAGAAGCAACCAAACTTGTTCTTGTGTTACGCAGCAAGGAGCTGGCAGAGACCTCTTGTGTATAGGCAGGGGGGCAAAAAATGGGAGCAGGAAGGTTATTTTAATTTTTACTCATGGCTGTGGTAAGCCTGGTACAGGAGTATCATGCACTGCTCTGGTATTAACATTTTTTAAAAGGAGGTTGGAATGGTGGTACAGAAAAGAGCTGTAAAATGCCCTTTGGAGACTGCACAGTCTCTGAGAAATAATTTGATTATAGTGTCTAAGTATTTTCAGGGGAAAAATACAGAACACTGAACCAATGACTTTGAGCTGCAGACAGACAAGTTAAAATTAAAATGAGGCACAATATTCTTAAAAGTGAGATTGATTAACCATTGGAACAAAGGAAGTGCTTGAATTCTCATTGTATTGCAGTCTTCAAATCACGGCTGGATGTCCTCTCTGAAAGTCAAACACAACAGAGAGAACTAACCAGCAGAATCTGAATGACCTGTTAAACAGAGTCTGCTAGAACAACTACAGAATGTGCTCCCTTCTACTCTTCAGCTCTATAACTTGAAGCCAGGAACTCTGCTGAGAACTTCCCTCTGACAGTCTGATTTCTGGACCACACCTCTCAAAATCCACCTCACATCAGACAGGGAATTCAGAAGCATTCAATCTGTGTTCTCTCAAAATGACATCACATTTCTCTTTGATTAATCTTGTTGATATCAGTACCATGACTTTTGTCCTATGGAATGTTTCTCACATTCCCTCAAGGTTGAGTATTAGTGAAACTTAATATATATAACACAAAGGTTGTCTGTCATATGCACCTCACTCACAAACAGACCGAAAGATTCAAGTCTAGATGTGAAAAGTAATTGTTCAAAGTCAGCGTATATCCAGCATAGACTAGCTCTAATGAAAACCTGCTGGACTGAGATGGAATCAGGAAAGCTCCACTTCCCTCAGTGAAATATTGTAATGCTATACTTACAGTTACTTATGGTATTTGTGATTTGTGTTGCACCTTATAATATCTAGTTTAGGAACCCCATCACAGCCTAGGCAGCACTGTGCTACTTGCTACACAATCACAGAGAATAGTTTATATTTTAAAGTAATGCTTTCTTATAAAGCCTTGGTGCACCATCACATATGGGGCTGAAAGAGGCAACCAATTTAACAGTAGAGGACCCAGTAACTTACCACAGTAGTTACCACCCAGTAACTGCACACACTGTCCTACTGAGGACTAAATTAATCTCAGTTATCCAGCTCTTGCTGTGGTTTAGGATGTGTAAGGACAGTTGCCATGGACTGGTTGATGCATGGTTACTTGCTTCCGGGTAAGTGGTATGTCTGTTTTAAATCTGTATCTCTCCTGCTACATCAACACAGGGGAGTTATTCAACTCAGGCTATATACATTTATGCATGCTCAAAAGAAACAGTAAAATTAAACAGTTGATCACAGCAAAAATAGTATGCTTTTCCTTCTCATCTATCATGTATAAGTAAGAGTTGCAGTTGTAAAGAAAACCCGTTTGTTACTAGCTAATGGTAGACATTGAACAGAGATCTCAGTTCATGAAAACCCTTCTGTGGAGCCACTTTTTCTATTTTTCTTGCCAAAGGAAAACATTAAATACTCAGTTTTGGAATGTTTTTCCTTTAAAAAGATGAAAAATATTTGGCAACTTTACCAAAATGTTGATACAGTATGCCTTGGGGAAATAGGAAGTGTCTGTCAATGGTTGGCTGATCTGGAATGCTTGAAAAATAGTGATAGATATCATATACACTTATGGCTGAAAGAGTATATCACCTTGGAGATAGTAGCAATGACAAACAAAATAATGTTACTAGCATCTATAGACTTTGTAAGAGAGAATGGACAATGAGCATCTTTTTCTAGCCAAATCTTCAAGGTCTTTTGAAGCACGTGAGACACTTCTACCATCTAGTTTTCTGTCAAAGTGTGAAAAGTGAGTCAGATGCTGTAAACACATGAGAGTAGTGGTCAATAGCTTAATGCCCAGGTGGGGATCAGTGATGAGTGTTGTCCCTCAGGGGTCAGTACTGGGACCGGCACTGTTTAATGTCTTTATCAATGGCATAGTGAGATTAAGTGCAACCTCAGCAAGTTTGCAGACGACACCAAACTGCGTGGTGCAGTTGACACTCCCAAGGGACAGAATGCCATTCAGTGGGACCTAGACAAGCTCGAGAAGTGGTCCCATGTGAAACTGATGAGGTTCAACAAGGCCAAGTGCAAGGTCCTGCACTTGGGTAGGGGGAACCCCTGGTATCAATACAGGCTGGGGAATGAAGGAACTGAGAGTAGTCTTGCAAAGAAGGACTTGGAGTTAGTGATGGATGAAAAGCTGGACATGAGCTGATAACGTGAGCTCACAGCCCAGAAAGGCAATTGTATCATGGGCTGCATCAAAAGAAGCATGGTCAGTGGGTTCAGGGATGTGATTCTGCCCCTCTGCTCTGCTCTGGTGAGATCAAACCTGGAGTACTGCATCCAGTCTGGAGTGCTCAGCAGAGAAAAGATATGGACCTTTTGGAGTGGGTCCAGAGGAGGGTCACAAAAATGGTGGAACACCTCTCTTGTGAGGAAAGGCTGAGAGAAGTTGGAGTTGTTCAGCCTGGAGAAAAGAAGGCTCTGGAGTGATGTTACTGTGGCCCTTCAGTACCTAAAGGGAGCTTATAGGAAGATAGAGACAATCCTTTTAGTGGTGCCTGTTGTGATAGGAAAAGGAGTAATGGTTTTAAACTAAAAGAGAATACATTTAGATTAGCTATAAGGAAGAAATTTTTTAAAGTGAGAGTGGTGAAACACTGGCACAGGTTGACCAGAGGGATGATAGATGCCCCATCTCTGGAAGAATTCAAGGTCAGCTTGGATGGGGCTCTGAGCAACCTGATCTAGTTGAAGATGTCCCTGCTCATTGCAGGTTGGACTTGATGACCTTTAAAGGTCCCTTCCAGCCCAAAACATTCCATGATTCTATTATGATCTTTCTGCTCCAAAGCAGAAGGTGTAAGGTGTAAGGAAAGAAAAGGAAAAAAGCAAACTTCTTCAAGTTAGTGGAGGTATTGTATTTTTTTTAAATGAATGGTATTCCAGTTCTGTCTTTTCTATACATAATGTATAAAATATTGTTTTGTGGATTATTTCTGATTCCTGATTCTCTCCTTTTTATTCTCACAGGCATATTTTCAAATTCAGGTCTATTGCTCCTGTCTTATTTAAGGTGTTGTGCTACCATTTTATAAAATTATTTGGCACACACTTCATAAAAATTCATTGGAAATAACATTGTATTCTGTTATATCAAGTAAGCTTGCAGCTGTATTTCCAAAGTACCAAGATTTGGAATTTAACTTTAAAGCCTTACCTACTTGAATTAGAGGTACAAATAGTTGGTTCCCCAGTTTACTGTTTGAAAGTGGATGGATACTTCCCTAAACCCTTTTAAGGAAAAGCCCCAGTAGATGGTACTGCAGGACTGGATCATACACTACAGTATGTGAATAAAAGACAGGAAGAAAATAAGTTATGGTTATGGGGAGATGGAGCTTGGGTTATTTATGGAGTTCTTCCTTTCCCAAGCCCACATTTCTTTACCTGTTGTTACACAAGTGAAATGATTCAGCAATGTCAGTTCACTTCAGCCCAAAAAGCAGAGGTGATTTGCTGGTGTAAATAAGCCTGGGGTCTTTTCGGTTCCATTCCACTTCCTGAAGAGGCTAAAAATACTGTGATTTGAAAGATGGAGATGAGCTCTGTAGATACACTTGTAAGTATTCCCAGTATCCAGCAAACTGGGTAGTGGGGTTGGAAGAGGAAATGGTGAGAATGGCTTCTACACTTTCCTTATTGTAACTTCTATTTTCTTGATTCCCAAGAAGCTCACACTGAAGAAAATTTCATTAATTCCATTTAAGTGTACTCAGCTACATAATATGGAGTCAACTAACTCCTCTCAGAAAACTCACAAATCACAGAAGTCAGTACATTTAATTTGTGTCATTCCATAAGGTTTTAAGACATTTTCCAAATGAGGAGTAATGGGAATTTTCGGCCCTTAAAAATGCTAATCTGGAATTAATATTAAAGAATATATGTATTCAGTTCTTAAATATTCTTGAGGAGCTATTGCCATTTTCATGGTCAATGACAGATCTGTTCTACTAATAATTTTTAAGCTGATAATCATCCTGAGACTATGCTGGTCTATTACACCCTCTCTAAAATAAAGATGAGTTGCACTGGCTTGTGTCAGATATGATCCCAAGGAAGGGAATGGCTGAAGGCAATTTATCCCAAAACACCCTCCATCTGCTTGTTTTGAACACTCAGGAACTTTCAGTTTCATGTTTCCCTTGACCAGGGACTATTAACTCTATTGAAGTATTCTGATTTCCATAAATGGATGGCAAAATTAGATGATCAAACTAATTTCCTTTTATTATCCAAGCCTGAATTTGAGTTTGGGTCTCAAGGAAGACAAGGACATAAAGCTAATATTCTCTTTCATTCTATTGTTCAATTGCTTTTTGTTTCAGCTTAGCTATTCTGAGTCTTACTTATAGATTTATGTTGTAGATTTAGGTCACTTCCAGAGTTTTACATCTGGAAATAAAATTTTGCTATAAAACAGTAGCAGTCACAGGAAAGCCTATTTTAATGTCACAACATAAAAGCAGCATATATTATTTTAGGTTCAGAGATAAAATGGAGGCTGATGCTGTGAATCTATGTTACAGTAAAAGAGCAAATGAAGAAGTTACAGCTTGTTCTGGTGTCATATAAAACAATAAAATAGGCAACTGAGCTCAGGATTTTCATTTCAATTTCCAGGAAGCTTTTCCATTTCAATATATGTGGAGAATCTAGGGCACTCTTTGCTTCTATTTGACTGCAGTCTAACCTATATTTTTAATAGCATTGTGAGAATAGAGGGAATGGAGTATTAATTTATATAGCCATTCATTTTAGTAATACTTTTATTAAACTAATATGCAGACACCACTGAGGAATATGCTCCATACCTTTCTACGTTCTTATTGAGATTTTTTTATATTACATATACCTGCCCATCATATTCAAGTTGATATGAAGGGAGATTCACCTTAATAGATGAACAACTGATTCTCCAAGATACTACACTGGCATTGGAAAGATTCTTTGTGAAACTTGTTAATTTGTCTAAGAACTAATATTTAGATTGTGATTTATTGATAAAGGCTTCATTGCATATCCTAAGCAACACTTATTTTGTAGTTCTAGACATTAGACTGACCATAAGTGACTTCTTAAAAAACATGTTTATTAAGACTTTTCTAGATAAACTTGAAACAGTATTCTAAAGAAAAACCACAAGACTAAAGGGGTGGGATATATATTCTGTTTTCTATGTTCCTCAACCAATGTGCTAACAAAGGTTTTATCAAAGCCATAGCCATAAGCATATACACACAATGCACAGCTATTCGGTGTGAGCTAAGAAAATAGTTTATATTGTGGAGTGAAATATATGAAATGATTTTCCCAGATTTATGGTTTTCTTTGAACCCACATTTAAAGAAAATAAAACGAAACATTTCCCTCTGTAGCTGACCCCACATTTTAGTAGTACTAGTGATAATAAAAACCCTGATCTTGCCTAATTTCATCCAGCCTCACTTTTAGATGTGTTACCCTAAAAACCAGAATTGCCCTGAAGTAATCTGTTTTCTGCTTCACACCTCACAGAATAAATAAAGAAAGAGAAGACAGGTTCCAATTACTAAATAAAGGCTTCTGGATTTGTATTATGACAGTTAAGATCCTCATGCAAGATAAGATCATACAGAAGTATAAATAGATCTGTCATTTTAAACTAAGGTAAAGGTGTTATGTGCTGGTACAACGATGCAATTCAATAATTAAAATGATTATAGAACAGGTGGCATTCAACAGCACATAAAATCCTGTACATCAATCGTTCAGGAAAAGGAATCAATTAAACCACTTAGTGAAAGTGTAAGACAGAATATTAAAGTTTTAAAAGTATGTTATAAAGGCTGTATCCTTCTCTCAGGTTTCTTTTTTGTAACAAAATTTAAAAAGAAGGCGTTGAGAGGAACGAAAGAAGGTTCACCGTGAGAGAGAAATTAGTGATCCTAAGTAATTTGTGAACTGGTCTTGCTAAAGTGATATCTAATAGATTTTTTTTCAACTAACAACTGAGAAATTTGATGTCTAATTATGCTGTCCTTAATATATTTTAAAAAAGATTTAGTTTGACTGTTTAACTGAACCTAATCATAGCAATTAGAGTCTCTTAGATATTTGAAATAAACCAGAAAACTAGAATCACTGGTAATTTCCTGGTTTCAGGCATATTTAAAGAAGCTTTTCTTTTTGTATTTCAGGTCTTCTGCTTCAGCTGTGCTCAGAAGGAACAAAGGAAAGAAAAACAAGTAAGGCAAACTATTTTTAAATTTTAAGAAAGACTGTGTTTGAAATTAAAATGGAAACATGTACCAGCTGTTACTGTTGGGCAACTGGTGCATTCATTTTTTCCTCTTATTTAGGCTGCAGTTCCATTGGTGATGGTTGCCCACAGAAGGAATGATGCTCACTGACACTCATAACCGTTCCTGAAATGCAAGAACAATAAACACTCTTGAGATGTTACTAGTGGTCATGTAATTCTTGATTTGGACCTACACTTCACTCATTCTCCCCAATTTTTCCTTTCCCTGCTTTTAACAGTCATTCAAGGAATGTTTCATGACATAATTATTCCTAGGCATAGTAAGTACAAAATGCCTGGCAGAGTAACAATAATGTAATTGCAAAGAATGTTAATAGCTGCTGTATCAATAACCCTCCAGCTTATTTAATTGAAATAATGTTCAGGACTATAGTAGTAGTAATGTTTGAAAATGGCATGGCTTACCACCGTGGAAGGTGGTAGAAGCCATTTTTTGTTTGGTGAGCAGTCTTATTCCATAGTGTCTACCTTAGAGATCAGCTCTCCCCTTGTACAGGACTGCAGGGGCCAAGCTCAAATTATGTTTTAGTACAAAGGTCAGGACTAGCATATTCTTCATTTCAGAGAACTTGAACTTGTTCTCCTTGACTTCTTTTATCCTACAAAGTCCATCTACTTAAATGCAATTGGTAGAACAGAAAGATTTGTTTTCTCAGTTGCAGAAAGAACTGTAAAGGACCTTTGATCTGTGTTTCTCCCTCTGCTGTTATTCTGCCCTCAATATTATTTTTCCCTACTATATATGTTAAAGAATTACCATTCTTTACTGGTTTTGGCTGGAATAAAACTAATTTTCTTCATAGTAGCTCAAATGGAGTTATGTTTTGGATTTGTGCTGAAGACAGTGTTATAACACAGAGATGTTGTTGCTTAGCAGTGGTCAAGGCCTTTTCTGCTTCTCACCCCATCCCACCAGCAAGTAGGATGGGATGCACAAGAAGTTGGGTGGGGACACAGCTGGGACTGCTGACCTCAGCTGACCAAAAGGATATTTCATACCATATGACATCACACTCAGCAATAAAAGCTGTGGGTAAGAAGGAGGAATGACATTCAGAGGTATGGCATCTGTCTTCCCAATGTAACTGTTATGTGTGATGAAGCCCTGATTTCCTGGAGATGTCTGAACACCTGCCTGCCGATAAGAAATAGTGAATGAATTCCTTATTTTGCTTTGCTTGTGTACACAGCTTTTTCTATACTTATTAAACTGTCTTTATCTCAACCCGTGAGTTTTGTCACTGTTACCTGAGGGGGAGAGACACATAACAGACTCCAGACAACTCTATGAGAGTTATAAAGTGAAGACCTTTATTCTATCAGAAGCTCTGTTTTTATAGTCTAAAATCCCTTAGTTATCCTACATAAACTTTTCTATTGGTTACATATGTGTCCCTGTTGTCTAAGCTAATACATGACTGGTTACTATCTTATACACATGTCACCGCCCACATCCTTTTTCCGGTTTGGTTTACTTCCGCTTCCGGAAGGTTTACTTCTGCTTCCGGAAGGTTTACTTCCGCTTCCGAGTGGCTTACTTCCAGGTCATTCTCTTGCTGCATTGCCATACTTCCTCATTCTTTTATGTTCCCACAGTTACCCTTCTGATTTCCTTGCCCATCCTGCTGGAGAGCGGCATGAGCAAGTGGCTGTATGGGACTGAGCTTCCTACCAAGGTTAAACCTGCAACACATTCATGTCTTGAGAAAACATACCCACAGATGTTTCTGCTTCATATATACCGGCCCTTTTTCCTCTGTGTCTTATAGCACACTTTCTTTGTGTGAAGTGCATCTGGGCCCAGTGCTGATGGGGGGAGTGGTTCTTCACTTCACACTATAGCATCTTCCATATGTCGGCAAGCCAGTGTGCTGCACCCGCCTGACAGAGACTGTCAGCTTAATGCCACAGTAGCCAGCAGCATCTCATGACCTTCGATTCTTTTCTAATACTTCTTGACACTTTCCAGACTTACAGGCTAGCCTGGAAGGAAAATAAATAAATAAGGATAAATTGCTGTGTTAATGTGCATTGTTAAGAACAAAAAGCCAAATAAATGGTTGGCTCTTTATGTTATGGATTATTGTTTTTATTCCTCCATTTAAGCAGGAGAAATTAGCATAGTAAATGCTGTTCTGAAAGGGAACTATTCTTCTTTTTAATAAATATTCTGAGAATAGTTTTATACATTTTGCAAGCTTGAAGTCCCCTGGTTATAAATCATCAATGTTCCATATGGCACAGGCACGTTTTAAACTGTGTATTCACTGGAAAAATCCGTATATTGTTTTTCTGAAAGCTTTTCCCTTGCCCCCTAAATTTATAAATCATATTGTCACCTTTCTAAGTTATTTATTTTTCAAATTTTTGTCTGTCTGCAGTGGCAGGGGTATAGCAAGGGGAACCAACATATCCTGTCTGTACTGTTTAATCTGGTACAAATGATGGCAGGCTTACACTGTCTTAAGGATTCAGCTCAGTTTTCAGATGGCCTGTATTGATATTGAATGCCTTTCCTTAAAACAAGTGCAAAGAGCATTTGATCACCTACCTAAAAATAGTGCCTTTTAATGGAAAGTATGAGATGCTGAACCTGCAACGGAGTGTGTGGAAAGCAGCTGGGTCTGTGCTGGCCAGCATGCAGCCGCAGAGGATGCTATCAATAGTAACTTGGGTGATTTGGTCTGATCCCAGATGATTAGGCACTTATGACAGTCACAGCCCTTACCAGGTTTAAACTCCCCTTCAGAAAATGACCTCAAGGATGCTCTAAAGTAAAAGGCCTTTCAAAACTAATTAGAAAAAAAAAGGAAAGGCTTGCATTGATTATTATTTTAATTTAAGAGATTTAAATTTAATAAAATGCTCAGACTGAAAATTAATGCTTGACATAATTATTTCTCTGTCCCTTGAAAAGGATACACAGATTGAAAAGGTCGATGTATGTTTCTCTGAAGTACCATGTAGCTATTGTGGCATTACTCGTACAGACTACATTGCTGTGCCATATGTGCTTTCTCCAGCTTTCCCTGCTGCACTTGAACCCTCTGCTTTCTTGGTGCATGAGTTACAGCAGGTGTCAATTTAGAGTTTTGCTCCTGTTCTCATGTATAACATTCCCCACTTCTGGAAGTGGCCCAGAGACTCATCTTGATAATTTTATCACCTCTTATTTTATGGATTTGAATAATGTAGAAGAATATATGCTATTTTGATGGTAAATAGCAAGAACATAAAATATATCCTATTACACTAGTCAGAGATTCCTCAGGCAGGGGGGATTGTCACCTTGACGCAAGTCATAGACATTGGAGTACTCTACAGTAAACACAGTAATCAAAATAATTATGAGATCCAGCTTCAGACTACTTTGCTGAACACCCCCCAGAATGGCTGCAGGCTCCTTTCATCTTTCCTCCACTGATTTTCCCAGCTGAGCATGTGAATTTGAACCCACTTACTTCCTAGCAAGTTCCTAAAATCAGTAGCAAATTATTATTTGCATGAGCAGTCTCACTAAAGTTAACAGTTAACAACACCACTGCAAACAGGAGTGAGAGCTTTGTAGTCCAGCCTAAAGCTGAAAAAGGGAGCAGTAGTTGAGATACATAAAAGCATATGACCTGAAACAATGTAGGGAGTAAGTTGCCAACTGATTCCATGAATTAAAAATAAATAAATACTATTTTCCCTGACTTCACCTCTTGCGTGCCAAGCTGTAGGATCTCTCACAGTTCATGACTGTCATGAATAAGTATTTTTCCAGTAAAACTGTTTCCATCCCCAGGTCCCAAATATTAGAAACTTAAGTAATAAAAAAATTCCTCACAATTCCACAAGAAAATCGGAAGAACAAAGACTCAAGTATCAGTGGGGAAAAGTTGGATTGATTAATGAATCTGTCTGTATTATCTGTTCTATTGAGATGGGAATGGTCGCATGAAATGCACACTCATATTTTACTGTAAAAACAAACTCTATAGTAACAAAAGGAGGTGTCTGAAGCAGAGAGAACCTGGAAACTCAGAAGGAAATCTTTATGTTGTAAGAAAAACACCCCACAGAATAATAGGGAGTGGAAAAAAACTCCAAGAAGTACAGAATTCATAGTCTGCCTAAAGAAGAATAAAGCTAGGAAGGGAGAACACTTCTGTCTTGGACATAGAAAGAAATTTATTCTACCCCTTTACTCGGCTTTGTGAGACCCCACTTGGAGTACTGTGTCCAGTTCTGGGGCCTCCAGCATTAGAAGGACATTGAGCTGTTGGAGCGGGTCCAGAGGAGGGCGTTGAAGATGATCAGAACTGGAACACCTCCCCTACGAGAACTGACTGAGAGAGTTGGGGCTGTTCAGCCTAGAGAAGAGAAGACTCCAGGGGGACGTTGTTGCAGTCTTTCAGTTCCTGAAGAAGTCCTACAGGAAAACTGGAAGAGGGTAGATTTAGACTAGATATTAAGAAGAAATTCTTAACTGTGAGAGTGGTGAGACACTGGCACAGGTTGCCCAGGGAAGCTGTGGATGCCTCATCCCTGAAAGTGTTCAAGGCCAGGTTGGACAGGGCTTTGGGCAACCTGGTCTGGTGGGAGGTGTCCCTTCCCATGGCAGGTGGATTGGAAAGAAAAGAAGGCCCTGAACCTCTTCTCTGTTTCCAAACCTTCAATTTTGTAAATTGCAGGAAAACTCTAGTCAGATGTGTATCTGGAAATTATCTTCACTCTGTAAGGGATGATAAGAAAGAGACCAACCCAAGAATTGTATACGTTGGAACTAAGCACCTAAACAGTGAAGCAATATTGCACATTTTGACACACATCTTGTATTTATGCTACTGTGTGGTGTCCCTAAGCCCCCCTCTACTTCCCTGAAACTTGCTTTCTGTAGGCAAATGCATAGGTTACAGAGGCTCTGACAGTGGCTGGTTTCTGTGCATAATCATGTTGTTTATTATTACAGGGGCTTATTTCAGTGAAGAAGCCAACACTAAAACGTTGATCTCCCTAGATCTGGTGATCTGTCAGTGGTACTCTTTGGATAGTTTCTCATCAAACCAACATCAGCAGCATGGAGCAGGCCTATAGTGTTAATGGAGGTCATTTCACTTTCTCTCTGAGTACTTTGCACTCTCAGCTTCCACTGTAACTAGTGAAGGTACACCAGTGGCCTGGCAGCCCAGTGCTCAGACTATTTTATTTGCACTCTTGATCTCAGCGAACTCCAGACTATGCCTGTGGTTTTACTTCCTAAAACTGAGTCTAATGTTTTCAGCTCTTGATGTTATTTGGATTCTTGACATTACAACACCTTTCTTTACTGCCTCATAGAGCCCAATGGCAACTGGATATGCAATTAGCTAGCATGAGACTCTGTCGTTTACATGCCTTGAGGAAGGCAAGCAATAATTGCTAAGTGATTTACTGTGTACAGTGATGTACTTTACTTGCATAATTCAGTTCCCCTTTCATTTGAGCTAAAACAGTATCTATTGAAAGGTGCTTGATTATTTGATCTAAGAAAAACCAGAAAGTTGTGGTAAGTTGAAATAAAAGTCATCTAGCCTTCTTTCTGAATACAGAGGAAAAGAATGAGAAAATTATCATGCCGCGTAGTTATTTTATGTGCAAATTTGAAAGAGTTTGTTTTCCTTCAGCAGAGATTTCAAATATACTTTCAAAGACGAATTTGTGTAAAGTTATATACAATGACTAAATTTTCCACAATGGGAGTTTCTTGTGTTTCTTTTAGCAGCTTTCCTTCACTGTGTCCTTGGATGATTGAATTACCTTTAGGGTAAATAAAAGAAAGAAGAGTATTATCTTGCTGGTATAGAAAACATATAAAGATTTGTGCATCTGGGCATTTTGGTTCAAAAGGCATATGATCTATTTGGGGTCCAGTAGTTTTTATTGCAATACAGAGCTTTATCTTGCTTAAAATGGTATTGTAATACTATGGCACTCTCAGTTATACCTAATACAGGTATTGATAATTTAGAGGATGAAGACTCTGTGACTGCTAACCTTCTTCCTTCCCTGAAATATGCTGTAGATATTCTATATAATTATTTAGGCTAATCTGGCCACAATTGCTTTAGATTAGCTGGCAGTGGTTTACAAATAGCAAGTGAAATCATACTATGGTACATCCTTGTGCTTGTGTGGTATAGACTTTCTTTTGAATCAGAGAATAGGTTCTTCTCTTTATTAAACAGTTTCTCTTGTGGATAGAAAATTACTCTCTGCAGAATACCATCACAGCTGTGAGTGTATCTGCAGTTGGATAGAAGTCTGCTCTGCCAGATAAATGGCGAGGCCTGAATAACCCTTTTGTGTTCAAAATCTCTTCTGGGTGGAATATGGAACAGATTTTGAACAGGAAAGGAAAGTATTTCAGGCCAGATGGTTAATCTGATGGGGCCATACCCTGACAGAAGGAAAAGAGTACTATTGTGTAGTTTCACAGTTATGTCAGGGAGAGAAGAAAGCCCCTCTGCAAAGTTAATGGAGATCCATGATTGTGCTGGACTCTAGAGTAATATAACAGTTCCTAATAATAAGTAATGGGAAATTGCTAGTGTAGTGTGATAAAGTTTTCATACTGTTTTACTGTTTCAGCATTTCCTGAGTGGAAATGGCTGGGGTCCATATACTTGCAAGAAATTCCTTATTAATTGAAGGTTGCATTTGTATCTGCATATGTGTCATCTGTATTTGGTTGACTTAATCTGTATTGTACTTTTTTATAAGATGTGTCTCATCTATATGAAATCCTGGAGAGGGCTTTCCCTTTAAATTGTAGAGCTAGAAAGGTTGATTCATTCCATGGAAAAGATCGAAACTGAGATTACCAGCTCTTATTATGGTGTGTCTAATTTGTCACCAAATGCAATCTTATATAATATTGGATTTGGGATCAGCAGTTTATTACAGAAGAGCAAAACCCAGTGTAAAGGCTGGTTTAGGATGTCAGATGAAAGGGCTAAGAAAGCCACAGCATCTAGGATGAGACAGCTGTGAAAAGCAGCAAGAGCTCACTCCTGCTGAGCAGCACATTTCCTGCTATCTGGGTCTCTCAGAAAGGCTGATACACTTGCTGATAAGACACTTGTGGTTTCTGAGATGCAGTGTCTTCTGGTCTTCACTGAGCCTATTCTTTGACCTCTTTGATGTCTAAGTTAAGAAAGAAAAATGCCGTCTGGCATGGTGCCCTCAAAGATTGCCATATTTCCCATCAGAGAGAGGTCTGTGAGAAATTGGGACCTAGTTTATGTGTTGGTGTTTTAATAGTACAGAAAATGAATGTAAATCTGGACATAAAATGTGTGATTAACAAGTTTCATTACAGCATCATAGAAGAACCTTGATGAAAGAGCTTTACAGATTGTGTTTGGAATATGTCTGTGGTGAGTATCCTAGAAAGGGATTTATTTACAGTATATTTAGGTAGTTTATGGAAGTTCTAATTAATCTTTTAATCTTTAAATGTGATCTATGATCTTGAAAGCAAAAGTCATTTGAGAACACTATATGTCATATACTGTAGTAGCACTCATTAAAACAACATAATTTCAGTGTCTCAGTGTCTTATACCTAAGCATATAAGTAATATTCTTTTGACATTTGATGTGAATCATCATCATAAGAACTGGGTAAGAAACAGATGAAGGGACAGAAGCCCGTTAGTATGCAGATACAACATACAAATATAAAGAAGATAAGACGTAAAGAAATCTGGAAATGTAGACATCAGATTTTTCAAAAGCACCTCAAACTTAATTCTGTGAATATGTACCTGTTAACCGAAATAGGAATAGATGAGTACGTTTTAGCTTGTCTTTCAGATCATACTTCAAAAGTATCCAAGTATTTAATTGAAAGAAGCAGACTTTTTATTTTCCACATCTGATAGACACATAGATTACCCATTCATATATCTATTTGCAGAGTCATAGGATAAGTCAGGTGGGAAAGGACTTCAGGAGATCTCCAGTTCAAATCCTGGCACAACGCAGGATCAGCGATGGGATCAGAGCAACTTGCTTAAAGCTTTATCCAGCTAGGTCCTGAAAACCTCTAGTAGTGGAGAATGCACAGCCTCTCTGGGCATAACCTGCTGTGCTGCCTACTACACAGAGAAAATGTTTTCCTTATATCTAGTGGGAACCTCTTTTATTTTCAACCTATTCCTGTTGTTACTTGTGTGCCCACCATGCACCACTGTGAAGATCTTGGTATATCTTCATTGAGATCTTCTTGATGACTTCCTCATAGTGCTGGTGGACTGTCATTATGTGCCCCTGATGCCACTTCTTCTCTAGGCTCAACAAGCACCATTTCCCAGACTCTGTCAATGAGGGGAGTCCTCCATTCCCCTCCACTGTCTTGGCAGCCCTCTGCGGAACTCACTCCATTTTATAGTCTGGCATCAGGGAGACCAAACCTGGATGCAATATTTAGGAGTGTTCTCATGAGCACTAAGTACAGGTGGATAATCCCTTCCCTCAATCCACCCCCTTAATGCAGCCTTGGATGCTATTGGTCTTCCTGGCAACCTGTGCACATTGCTGGCTCATGCCCTGCTCACTGTCTGCCACTGCAGCCGGGGCATAGATCTGCTCCCCAGGCAGGCAGGCAGCCATCAGTCTGTATAGCTGCAGGACTTGGCATTTGGCCTTGTTGAATTTTGTCAGATTCCTGTTGGCCCATTCCTCCATCCTGTCTGGATCTCTTTGAATGGCAGCCTGCCTTCAAGCATATAGACTGCTTTCCCAAATCTAGTGTCAAGTGCGAAACTGGTGAGATTGCAGTCCACTGCCTGCTCCAGATCACCGATAAAGATGTTAAACAGGACCCATCTGTTTGTCCATCCATCCAGACTGTGATGTCCTAACATGATTATGTGAATAATCTGTGAGGCAGTCCTGTTACAGACAATGTAAATGACATCCACTCCTCTCACCTTATTTAGACTTATGAAGACTCATTATGAACCTAATACAGAAGAGTATATACATGGTATAGTCCAGATGTTAAACACTGTTTTTTGTGACCGTTCTTCCGCCAATATGTTTTGGATCTTACAATGGACTTGTCACAATACAGGCAGTATTCAAACATGAAAGAGATCAAAATTTAGATGTCTTAATTTCTGGCATTTTGTTGGGGCTCATCTGCAGTGCAACAGGATGAACTGTAGGTGTATGCAAAGCAGTTAGTCAGAGAAGGTGCATGTGAGGTGGTTACTCAAAGGACTGCGAGTGTTTCTGATGCTTGAACCACTGTAGAAACTTTAGTGAAAAGGATATTCCTACACATTCATAAGACTGTACAAGATGCTTTTGTCTTCTCAAATGCACACTGACAGTTTATTATTTTCTCCTAGTTGTACAAGTTTCAGAGTACCTCCTCTGAAACATGCTATTATATCTATGAAATTTTCTCGATAAGTTTGGTTTGCTATAGGTTTTTATAGGTTTATTTGTGGTTAGAAAAGAGAACAATGTCAGATTGGCATCCTTCATAGAGCCCAATAATAATATTATTAATGGCTTATAGTTGAGTCAATACTGCTTCTAGAAGTCCATAACTTTGTAATATCCTCTTCAAAGAGGAAAAAAATGCAACATATCTAATGCAATTATCAGTAAAAATTCTTTCAGCACTTCCTGGCTTACCAGGTATAAGTTTATGGGACAATGGAAGTCTTGGGAAACTGGAGATAATTGTGTGGTAAAAATGGTTCTGATCTTGGGTAAGCTTATTATCATAAACTTATTATTATAAGTTAACTTATTAAACACCTTAGCAGTTCTTTAATGAGCCATCTAAAGTAGAGATGAATGAATCTAGCAGCAAAATGTTAGTAAATCCTATGTACAGAAAGGATTTTACACCATTATTGAGTCTTTCCTCTTTTGGGTAAGAGCTTTTATTGTCTCATGTGAATTTCTCTTGCAACACTCTTCCTTTCAAGCACAAGACACAAATAGTACTTAAATGACAAATAGCAACAGAACATTGAGTTTTATGCATTTATATGACAGGGCTCTTGCTCTGCTTTCATATTGAGGTTTTTGACATTAACTGGATCAAGTATACCAACATAGCGGCTATGTTTCTGCTGCCAAAATGAAGCTTTAGAACTATTTAAAAATGTAGGAATCTCCCAGCATCCTTACAGAAACCTTGCCTGTATTTATTTATATCCAGACAGAGGAAGTAGAAGGTTTGCCAGACACTGGCAGATGTGGACACAGCATTTGCCACACAGATTTGGAATGGAGGTCCATTATCCTGTTCCTGGCCATTGCCAGTACCACCTGTTTAAAAGAAAGATGAGAGAAAACAAAAGGATTTAACAGTGGTTTTTGGAAGAAATTTCCCTAATAGTCTAATACTTCCTTCTATGCCACCAAACAGCTTGGTTCATAGAGTCTGAGCTGTGGCTGCTATATCCAGATGATAGTGGAAGACTTATGTATTGAGGGTTAAAAGACAAGAGGGAACCTGTGACCTCTGAGAAGATCTTGCAGCTGAAATTTAACCTGTAACTACAGCTACAAAAGGCTGGACCATTTTGATGAAAGATACTTTGTGCTTTGGTGTATGAGAATTTTTCTAGCAAAATTCCGGGTTAGGTTTTAATTTTACTATAACCCATAATATTTTTAAAGCTTTGATCCTTTTCTGAAACCCAACTGTTCTATTAGCACCAGCAATAACTTGCAGCAGAAGGCTCCATAGTTTAATTGTTGTCAGGTGAAAAGGTTTTTTGTTACCATATTGATGTTTCAGGCTTTCATTTTTACCTAATCCACTTGTGTTCTTTTTTCATGAAAAAGAGTACTTAGGAAAACCCCACCTAAATTCTCTGAACTATTAATTTAATTTACTTTCTTTCTGTCATTTTTCTACTTATCATTTACAGAAGAAAATTGTCACTGTTTTTCTTTTTTTTCTGCTTCTTCACTTGTGTTTCTCTTTCCACAACCTCTCTGTTTACTGAAGTTTTTTCTTGAGTCATGGTGACTACAGAAATTAATATGGTAGTTGCCTTTGACTTTCATTACTAAAAAAACAAGTGCTATGTACTGTTGTGAATAAACAAGATGATTGAAGAGACTTACCTGCATGAATCCAGATACATATATTGGATAGTAGATCTGAAATTACAGGAAAAGCCAGCAGTTTTGCCCTGTACTTACTAAGCCCATCCATCAGTGATCAGGATTTCTCACTGCCCACATACACTGATTTATGATCACATAAAGATACTAGGATTTTAAGGTGTCAATGCATTTTTAGCCTTTGGAAGAATTTGTAAGATGCTGGTATCAAAATGTTGATACCAAAATGTGGTATCATCAGAAGAAAGATACTTATTTCTACTTTTTTTACGTTTTATTAACACCTGCTTGTACACTAAACACTTTCCAAACACTTGATAGCAGGCTGTGTTTCAACATGGAACACTAAATATGTGCATCTATTTATAGCATGGAAGCCCATTATTTAGCTATTTAAATTGTTTTATTTTAGCAGATATTTACTTAAGAATTCATTCTTTCTTTTAGTAGTCTTGTCCATGCCAGTTTCAGTTTTATTCCTTGGTCTATTTTTGTTTATTCATGTTAGCCTAGTTTTTCTATGGTTATGTACTTACTTAAATATTGACAATAAAAAAGGATACAAGATAGAGGAAAGTCATATTAATCCATTGTCCATTAAAATAATTGGCGGAGAGTTGAAATATTTGAATTTTTTCAGCATTAACACCTGGTTAAGCACTGAAACATGTTTCTTAACATCTATTTACGCATACCTGTATATCAGTAAAACTAGGTTTTTCATAAAGCAATTGATGCAAATTCACATAAATTCCAGTTTAATTTTATGAAGTAACATAGAATACATCAGCTGTGGTTTTTTTTGCATGCCTTTTTCTTGCTGGAGTAGAACATATCGTTGAATCTTTTTCAGGTTGCCTTATATTGATATGAATAAGTGAGATTTTTCATGATCAGTATAGTAAAACCTTTTGGGGAGTGGATTTGTCTTTATTTACATAAGCATGAGGACAAAATGTGTAATCTGTAAAACATGTTATATTTATCATTGTAAGGCTTCAATTAATTGCTGTAGACATTAATGTGTGAATCTCAAATCCTTTCCAGGTTAAAAAAAAAAAGAAAATAGCATGCTCTCATGGCCAAACTGCAAAGTTCTGCAAATACTTAGCAAGCATTATGTAACCCAACAACCACTAGTATGAGAGAGAGGAGCATATTAGGCCTTTGAGAATGAACCCATTTCTACTTCAGCCAGAACTAATAATGCAGAATATTTTGTTGAAATTTTTGATGGAGAGTAAAACGAGACCATCAGATCACACTACCACCCATGTTAAAATGTTTACGTTTGATACAAATTTCAACTTTTGAGGTAGTATTATAGTCATGGGTTAGCAGAGAGTCCTGTTTTTAGCTGTATTTGGAATAATGATAGGTAGTAAAAAAAAGTTTGATTTATGAGACTTAAATGAATTTTAACATGAGTGTATATTTATTTGAAAGACAAGGAAATTCACAGGGAGCAGAAAACCTAGGGAATGTATGCAATGCTAAGTGACTCAGAAGATGTGTAACATAGTACAGCACAACATAACTGCCTTAGAAAACTGCTTTAAATAATGATTAGGATGAAGATAAACTATCTCAGTGAATTTGTACGAAGTCAAGACAAAGGTGGAGAGAACTGATGATGTATTATCTTATATCAAAAAGGAAATGCTCTTAGGTACTTGATAATATTCTGTATATCATTACCTGTAATGATAAAGTGTGAGACACTTTAGATTGCTGCCACATGGGAATGACCATTGATCTAAAACTTGCGATGACAGTGATATGATCAATGTGTATACCAGGAGGAGGCATTTTCAGCATTTAGAGCAAGGTCAGGAGTCTTGGTAGTAAAAATGCAGGGTCAGCAATAATAGCTGTAGTATTCTCCATCCTTTTTACAGCTTAATTGCCAAGTCTTGGGAAACAGGAGAGGTGCC